>NW_020799123.1:3023172-3032284 GCF_003259725.1 Athene cunicularia
GGGGGGGGGGGGGGAGTGAGTAAAAAAATTCCTTTGGGTTTTAAGGGAGTTTTGCTTGTCAGGCTTTTTGTTTTTCAAGTTTTGCTTTGACTTAGGAGGAGGGTAGAGTAAGACATAGTGTAGAGCAGCTCTGCATCTCCTATACCAGGCTAAAAACAACACAGGCCCTCATGTGCCACCGAGATGTGGGACCCTGGATCTGGGGCAGGTTGGCCAGAGCCTCTCCCAGCCCTCAGCAGTGACATGCCAAGAACCAAACAGAAGCCTCCAGCTTTATGGGCTGCAACCCCATGGATGTGTTCACCTGCTCACTTTCCCCCTGTTCCTCCCTGAGCTCAGATTTGAGAATTCAGTACTGAAGCCTGACTGGACATCCGAGAGTACAGAGGTGAGAGGGGAGGACCATGGTAAATCCAAGCCAACTGTAACCATATTCCCCCTGAGTGCTGTTGGTGAAGCACTAGGGAAATGCTGAGCTGTAGGTGACTTATCCCAAACCATCCAGAAGTGCAATTTCACTCCTGATGAGAGTCTGAAGAGCTGCAGTTAGTCAACCATATCCAACTTAAATTAGGTGTTTATTATCTCAGCGGGCATGACCCACTGGGTTTTAGAAATCCTCTTACATCTAAAGTACCTCTAAGCATCCGCTGCCCGTGTAAAGGGCACAGAAAGGCAATGTTTGAGGCATCCCTGTACCATTTTCTCTATCACCCTTCAGCGATCCGTTTACTGCCTGCAGCTTCCTCCCCAGCTCACCCTTTGAAGGCAGTGGATCTCTGCCAGCTGAGGCTCTGCCTGCCTGGCTTTTCTGGCTGTGTGCTCCCTCCTGCTTTCCCCAGGGAGGTGTTGGAGCAGCTCTAGCTGTCTGTCCGGGTCATCTGCCAACCAGTTTACCTTGCAGCAGCCCGGGCTGGCTGGAAACAACAGTTCCTCCCACAGGAGATGCTCTCGGTGACTGTGGGTAGCAGGCTCTGCTTCTGCGGTGGCTGGAAACAAAGGGGTTTTCTGGAGGTTCAGGCCAATATATATAAAGCACTCAGTACTTGGATGCCTTTCTAAATTACCCAAGTTTCTTTGATCTGCAGCTGGGACTGGAAGTTGCATAAGAAGGGGTAGTTGCTAATCTCTTTAGACTATGTTCAAGGTCTGCTTTGACCAGAGAAGGGACTCAGATGCACTGCTAGAGAAAACGCAGGCAGAACATGGACCTCCAAACTACAGATTCACCTCTGTTCACCTCCAGTTCCTTGCTCATAGAGCTAGCTGGAGGTGGAGATGGGATACTGGATGCAAACTACATGTCTGAATCAGTCTAAGAAAGTCCTGTATGGGACCATCCTCAGAGCCTGCTCCAGGGACTTGGAAAAGAGCTGAACTTCGGAGAGCAAACCATTAGTAAAAACCAAGATGTGAACCAAAGCAGTAAAGCAGAAAAACAAACACTTTCAATAACCAAGACACACACGTGTGGGATAGAGCCACAGATGATAGGTGGAAGAACCAAATTCAAAATCTCTGCAACAGCTGGTATCTATGAGGAATGCCAGGGATGCTGCAAGGAACAGAATAGCCAGTGATACTCTGTGAAAAGCACTTGACAAATTTCCCTGAGACCTGCAGGAGAAAGCCTCTCTTCTATTAGAATAAATGGCTAAACCAGAACCTGCATGCCCAACTTCGTACTGGAAGAAAGGACAAGGGAGGCTTCAGGGAGCAAGGACAAGCTGAGGTCCTGGAGAAGACCTGGAGTAGAGTCTACAAGGATTCCTGGGTAGGGAGGCTAGAGTTATGCCATGAAACCCAAGCTAGAGTCCCTGCCCCCTTTCCAGGGTGATGCAGAATTATCAAGGGATGCTGTTCTTATTAAAAAGAAAAAATTCTTTGCTTCAGTGCCAAAAAGTTATATAAAAATAATTCATGGCCAGATTAATGAGAGAGAGAAAGTCATTAGAAATCAAAAATGAGATAATTCTGCTGTAGACATGAGTGATGGTGAGAAATAAATTATATTTGGCTGACATTACTTAATTAGTTGGAAACACGGTGCTTTCTTAAATTTTCTTTGGTGAAGCTTTTAAGCTTTTGACACATAAATTCCCAGCTAAATAACCTAGATGTCAAAGCAGCCAGTTGCATCTTCTCTGCCAAGACAATTTTTGAGCATATTATTTTAAAACTTCATTCCTTTGTTCAGAACTTTGGTTGCTACCAGGGCACAGCATGTAATTTCTGGCAAGAGCCCAATATCCAGATCAGACTTTGTTCCTGAGGACAGATGCTACCAATGTCCTCCCTACCAGCTCCGGGTGGGATGGGAAAAGATCAAGACAAATGGTGATGCCTCCATTGCTGTAAGCAGCTTGAATAACCAGTAATACTTAGCACTGCTGCAGTGCTTCTCATCAAGCACCTGAGAGGACTTAATGAGCATAAATTAAGCCTCCCAATTATAGCTGACTGTGTAAATAGTTGCAAATAATATTCCTGGAGAATGCTTTTCAGTTTTTAACTGAATTGTTACAGTGGCTGATTCTTGCACTCCTATTTGTAAGTCCCTTCCCAGAGACAGGGGGAAATTGTGGAGGCAGAAGTTAAGATCTCAAAATCCCGCAGGACTGAACCATGGTCTGCTGCAAAATAAGGGAAAGCGGCAGTAAGCAGCAAACAGCTTAGTGAGAAGAGTTTAGAAATAGCCAGATCAACCAACTACTGTATCTTTGGTACCGGTTGCTCCCTCCCAGTGAATGAGGGCACAGGACTCTGCAGTGATCTGGAACAGGTATTTTAATGAAATTAATTATATTCTGCAAATGGTGAAATCTTGATTGACAGGAAGCTGAGGACTCGCAATGGCCATGAGGTTTTATTCCAGCTGAAGGTACCAATGCTAACATTTGACACAGGAATTCCTCTCTATTATAAAAGACACCATTACATACGGTACTGAACACTTACCTTGCATTGAAATGTTTGAATGATTTATAACTAATTAGTCAGTATTATTACATTCTTAAATATATGCATTAGGAAAAGAGTTAACACCATAGTTCTTAACCACAGAGAGAAATTGGAGGATAATAAAGTTTAGCTTTAAATAAAGCTATTAATGGACAGATCTAGTGGCTAAGTAAGATTTTTGAAGGGGGAAAAAAACCCCAAAAACTTAGAAAGAGAAGCAAAGCAATTGCTACTGAAGTATCCTGGTGGTTAGGGATCTGGGACTGCCATCAGCACAAACTCTCAGCCATCTGTATACCAGCTCCAAGGGGAAAAAACCACTCATCTAAGAATGACTTCTTCCTGAAACCAGTTTTTATTGGGGCCCTTCTCAAGCTTTAAGTTTGTTTCGAATGCATTTTTTTGGTTCAAAGCCCAATAAACATGGAAATACCTACAAAAGCCACCAATTTTTTCAATGTCTTTGTTAGAATGGATTTAACTCCAAGCTTTAGCAGCACATTTAGCCCGTGCAGATCCTCCCTAGCTCTTGCCCTAGTGCTTACAAGCTACCCCAGCTTTCTTCTCCCATGTTTTCACCTTCCCTTACCCTCCTCAAAGAGGTCTCCACACCCACCAGGTACCACATGGAGGTACTCACAGCAGCAGGCCTTTCCCTTTCAGGGGAATTACTCTGTGCTTTCTCATCTCTGGCATCTGCGTCTCTGCAAGGTGACGAACTTCTAGGACGTTACCTCAGCACCCGATCCCAAGCACTTTTACTAGGAATCCTGCATTTGTTTGCAAAACCTGGAGACCTGGTTGATTTTTAGATGAAAGCAATAGCTCAACACCTTTCTTCCACCAACCTAGAGAGCCCACCTTAATTATCACCATCATTAGCAGCAAACTTTCATTGGCTGCTTCTGCCTCACCCACCTCTTCAACAAACCATTCTCCTTCAAGAGCTTCCTCCTTTAGCAGAAATCCCTAAAGCTACTAGAAGATCCTTGAGGCCATCTCCTTCAGAGCAAACACTTCTTTGCGTTCAGGATGTGATCCCATAACCCACCCAGACAATCTTATTCTTATCTTCTAGATGCTCTTGCCAAAGCAGCACCTGAGAACGGGGCCCAGCCCAAACTGGGGAAAGAACCTCCAGTATTTTACAAGCCCAAGTGCAACCAGGAATAGCCTCCAGGGAGATGCAGAGGACAAGGCAGATGCTGAACTTTTCCTTTCCTCTACAGCACCAGCCCCCCTGTGAAGGAAAAGCAGTCACACTCTTTCCGTCCCAGAAATGAGTAGCCCCTACGAAACACATGAAAGAGGGACAGCACTCTACGAGCTGCTGCAAAACCAGGCTGAGCTCAGACCTCAGTTGCCTACAGGATTGACATCTGCTGGGACATCAGCAGAGAAGCACCTGGTTGTGAATCAATCAAGGTGAGGTGAGAACCAGGTAACTAGTTGCTCAACTCTATCAAGCTGAGGTCAGCTTGCTGCACGTCCAGCTGTGCTGCTCAAAAGGTACATGGGAATTTTAAAGTAAAACTTACATTTATATATTTGAAAAATGAGGCAGCTATAGAGTTTAAACATTGCCAGAGTTTGGCAGCAGCTAATTGCAGTCCTGAGAATCTGGAACTTCCCAGGTTGAACTCTTCCTAAATCGCTATATTAAATCTTGTGCTTACTTTTGACTCCATTTCTAGAAGGTCTCTGAAAAATGGGCAATCTGAAAGACTCCCATCAATTACACCGGATGCAAGACTTGCTAAAAAAAATTAAATTATTTTAATTCAGTTTAGTTAAGTGGCAATTGCTACGTTACATAAATCTGTAATGTTCTTTAGACACTGCTTTCTATAGCACTGGCCTGAGATTCTTCTGAATTTAATGATAATGAATGTTTATATCTTACAGCGTTGAGTGCACAGGGAGCACTAGTGACCGCTGGCCCTAGAGGTTTGGCCCAGCATTGCCACTCGAAGTGCAATGCTTTTGAAAAGAAACTTGGCACTGGGAAGGTTCCCCACCAGCAGCTATAAAGGACTGAGTTTGTCCTCCAGCACCCCCGACCAAGAAGGATGGTTTCACCAACCACCAAGCCCATCCAGCTTTTGCAGCAGGGCTGAGGGCAATCCCTCAGGGCTCCTTCCCTGACGTGGTGTTTGATGAAGGTGCATCCGACGGGACAGATCAGCCCCCACACAACCCAACTGGGGAGAACACGCACACGTTCCCCACTCAGCGAAGCCTCCAGCTCCCGAACACAGCCCAGGCCTGGATGGGAGCTCACGGATGTGATTAAGTCCTGGGCTTCAGGCTTCGCTCTGGGGCTGGCACAGTTGCACAGACATTAAGTTGCACAGTGGCACAGACAGGCGTGTCCATGGGGTGGCCATGCAAGTGTCAGGGGCCACCTCCACCTCCGCGGTGTTCAATGAATACAACTGTGTCCATTGCTTGGTAAAATATAGCTTTTATTTGTTCATACAAATAGTATGAATTATCAGAATTTCATTTTCCTAGAAACTTCTTTCTCTGTGTAAAATTAATTTGTGTTGTACATACCACAAAATACTCGATTTACATTTTTTTTTCAGATTTTCTTTTTTTGTGGGTTTTTTTGTTTTTCTTTCCATTTTGTTCTTTTTTCTTACAAATTGGCTACTCTATAGTACCATGTTACAGACAACACATCACTAATACCTGTACTGCACTTCTGAACACAGGACTGAATGAAACTCAGCCATAAATTAATGTTACAATGTGAAGGGGAAAAAAAAAAAAAAAAAAGAACTTCTAATCACACCTCCAAGCTTAACTTCAAAACAAAGGTATTTTTTTCAAAATTATGACAATAGCACTGATTCCTGTATTAGCAACCGGATGTACACCACGGGAAATTCATCTTCATCGTCCTATTTCTTAGGTAAGGCCTTTACATTAAAAGTCTAGTGCAGACTTCATTATGAAGGATACTGAGCCAGGGCTAACAATTTGCTTACGGTTAGAAGAGTTATTATTCGCTCTCTGTATTTCTACTCCCCAACAAGATTGCTTCATGAGAGCATTTTGCAGGAGGGCTTGATTATACAAATTAAGCCCACACTCCGCTGTACAGCTGAGGAAGGCATTGGGATATTAAAATGTTGTTTCCAAGAAAGCAATAAGGAAGACGCAGGGGCTGCGCAATCTTCAAGCATTCAGAAGCAGGCATGCACAGGCGCTCCGGAGGGAACCACGTGGGGAGGAAGCCACGCCAACGGCGCCGATCCCAGAGGCTCTGGCCACGCAGCGGAAGGACTCAGCCAGCAAAACCACTTGGGAAAGCAGCGCAGTGGCAGCTGGGAGCTTACCCAAAGGCCAAGGGGAGAGGATGAGTTTCTTTCTACACATTGCATAAAACAGCTAGTAGGAAGACTGAAGTTTTGAGACCCAAAAATCTTTTTCACCAGGAATTATTTTCTTCACTCTCCCACCCCTCATGCCCTGCAGCCCTTTCCCCTTGGTCACAACAGCAGCAGGGGGTTGTGATAAAGCAGACACACTCGTGTGTTCATCACCTGTCCCGGCAGCAGGGAACAGAGCTGGGGACCTGGCTGGAGCTAAACCCAAAGACCCCGAACATGCACAGATCCAACCACCACTTGAGGCTCGCAGCCTTGTCTCGCAGGACAGGAATCATGTGTGTGGTCTGTCAATCTGCGCAGCCCAGCGGGTCCCACACTCACGCCTGTGACCTCTAGAAGTGGGACCATGTCAGTCTGAAGAGTTGCTTTATTGCTAGAAATGCTTCAGGGCAAAAAGGAGAGCACTCGCCCATCTCTACCTGTTTGCAGGAAGACGTGCTTGGAGGCAACCCCCAAGGTGGGATTTGCATCCCACTCGCAGCAGGTTTGCTAGGCAGCTCATTGCTGATATTACGCTCAGCATCTCCCTTTCCTTCAGGACACCCCATGTATGAACCCCCACATACCTCACCACCACTTACTGGGCTGTGACCCCCTAAATCCCCTCAGAGATGTGACACCACTGAGCCAAGCCAAGAACCCTTAGATTCAAACAAAGGACTGAAGGGCAGCACTTTACCTACAAATGCCTCCAGCAGACCCAGAAGTGAGTCCTGCTCTTCGCTGTATCCACCTGAGCAGGGCCTTGCTGCCATCTTGCTCCAAAAATGTTCAGTTGGGCTAACAGAACCTCTGACAGTAACCATAAGGCATCGGACACACATGGCATTTATCAAAACCTCCTGAGCACACAAAACATGGTTGGTGCTCTCAGGAGAGCCCTGCCAAGCTGTCCTAATGCCCCAAAGCATTTGGTTCCACCCGAGGGGAAGGATCTCCAGGTGACTGTACCTGGGTTGATGGTTAAGTGCTCAAAGCCTCCTGTCCTGCCTGGCTGTCACCAACACCCCAACCCCCGTAAAGCCCAGACTCCCCCCTCCTTTTCTACAGATTCATCCTCATTGGCAAAGCAGCACTTCTTCCTGGGTCTAGGCAAATGCTGGTCTTTGGGAGAGACCATGGGTAGGGTGTTGGACCAAAAAGTAATGGACATGGAGGGCCAAGGCTGATGTTCCCCACTCTCATGCACTGGGGGCTGCTCTGATGGCTGCAGAGCTGGAGGTAGAACTGCCTGCACCATGTCCTGGGACACCCTCCATGCTGGGATGGCACCAAGTAGACACCTGGGGTTTTCACGAGGCTCTGTCAGCACCTCTGGTGGGTGGTGCTGCTCCCACACCGCAGGCACAGCCATCTCCCTGCAGCGCCCTGCGTGCATGGGCACCCCCTGAGCGACGCCTCAGACCAGACCAGCACCAAGCATGTCACACACAGACACATGTATTTTTACATTTGTCCTGCAGTAAAGGTTTAAAATGCATAGCGGGATTGGGGGAAAGAGCCTCTTTGACACAAGGCAAGAAGGAGGAGACAGCTCTGCCCATGCAGCAGGCTCTGCGGCTTCCCTGCTGGAAATCGAGCACGTTCCCCTCCCGGCAGAGCCCTGGGCTGTGGGGCAGGAGCTGTATGGCTTGGGGTTCCCCACGCTCGACAGCCACCCGTAAAGCACCCTGCTGCTCAGCAGAGGTATGTGGGTTGCAGGGACATGTCCAGCCTCCCTCCCCACCCATCCCAGAGAAACCCCCTGGGGCTGCAGGACTAACTGGAAAGCTGTGGGACAAGGGAGCACAACACTGGAGCAGAGACTGGGACACCGGAATAGGGAAAGCAAGTGTTTATAAAGGCCAGATACCCGTAACAAAAATAAATTTATGCTTTCCCTCCCTCCCCACCCCTCCCCTACCACCCTTGCTTTTTTTGATTTTTTTAAATACAAATTTTGTTTAGGAAAAATGGAAGCACCGTCTGTTACAAACCAAACCAAGAAGAGGAGAAAACAGAATGAAGAAAAAAAATAAAAGGAGAGACATATTAAAATTAAACACTGTGGAATGTTAAACAGGTTATGGGCTACCATTCTAGCCAGTGCGGTTAGGCAGCTTAGTGAATTAATTGCTTAGGAATTAAAAATAAATTATTATAAAATAGATTTCTGTACATTTTACATACATATATATCTCTTTATATACGCAAACCGTGCTGGGCGAGTAATTACAGAGGACTTTCCCACGCCAGCCTCAGTCCCAGCCAAAGTCCTGCCCCGTCATCTGGTAGAACTTCATGTTGAAGGGCCGGTAGAAGTCCCGCAGTCTCTGCACCACCTCCTGGTCTATGTCGGGGTGGGTCCTGCCTTTCGTCTTCCCCAGGCAGTGGGGTTTGCTGCTGCCTTCCGCCTTCTTCAGGCACGGGAACCCCTTAGTTTTGTTGAAGTAGAAGTGTTTGTCGGTGATGATCCTTTTGAGGCCCAGAAAGTCCTGGACCCTGCCCAGCTCCCCCGCGGGGTCGCTGATCAGCCTCTCCCCGCTGACAAAGAGGATCTGCCCGATGGGGAAGTAGAGGAGCCAGTTCTCCAGGTGCTTGGCGTAGATGCCAATCTGGATGGCGCTCCACGAGGTGTCGATCAGGCCCGTAGTCCTGTTTTTGAAGGTCAGGCTCTCAAAGGTGGGGATGTCGGGCTTCTTGGAGAGCGTCTGGGTGTAATCCGAGATGGCTCTGGTCACAGGGTCCCGCACCACCACGATGAGCTTTGTGCC
>NW_020799123.1:3032334-3037310 GCF_003259725.1 Athene cunicularia
ATTTTTTTAGATGTTATACACCTAAATGCTGCAGCTTAAAGGCTTGCATTCAGAATGTATGTTGTTGTTCAAATGATACTGCTAGAAACTGGCAGTGCTGTTGTAGGTTTCACTCCTGTTAACTTTTAAACTTGATCATAAATCCCTGACCTCTTCCTTTCTTCACACACCAGCAACTTCAACAAAGGCTTGCATGCACAGAACCCTTGCTAGCCCCTTCTGCATCTACTAAATCTGAAAGCTTTATCTTCCCATGGCTTTTACTTTCGTTTATTGCTTTTCAGTTCAGGCTATTTGAACTCAGCTTACCAGCCACCAGCTTCAACTAGTGCACATAATTACCATGTAGCCTCAGTAGGTAAATATAAGAATAAATAAAGATTCAGAGTCAATGTAATTTAGATCTCCTACAGCATTTCTCCAATTCCAAAATGCTTCTGCTTGATGTTACTCAGCCTTTTGTACAGTTACTATCTTTTTCCTTTCTATTTTTGTGTCTGCTAATTCTTAGGTCACGATCTTGGACGGTGGTTGTTCAAAGTGCCCGCAAACATAGGGCAAGGAAATATTCCCTGCCCAGAGAATTTGTGGTTTAAACATTAGGTTAAGACACTCCAGGTAGACTCAAACAAATGAGAGAATGCAAGGGTACAGTGAGGTAACCTTGATCACAGAACAAGGCGTTTTAGTACACTCTCTCTATATATATGCATATATATATATATATATATATATATATGTGCATGTTCACACATAGATACACAAGAATTCTTCTCCCTAAAATGCCTACACAAGCCATTTAGCTTGTACAGATAAATCCATTTTCCATTGATTTAAGGATTAGAGGGGAATTATTATTAAAGGCCACTGTATTAGAAATCCAGCTGAGTAATCTACCAGTTATCCATGAGTGGATTATCTGAGCTACACTCTGCACCTGGAGAGCAGCTGCCTGCACCACACCGGCTCCAGACTGGTCAGGATGAGTCCTGAGCTGCACCAGGTGGCTTTCCTAGCTCAGATCAACACCAGAGAGCCTCAGCCCCAACCCAGACCTTGTTTTCCCCACAGGAATGAGGGGAACAGTGTAGCAGAAAAGCAGGAGCTCGGCCAGAGCACATCCACCTTGCCTTCCCTTAGCTCCCAAACACAACACTTCTCCCAGTTCAGGCAAGAGGGTGCAATTTGTCCTTGTCTTGTCAACAACAGGACCTCACCCAACCGCGGAGGTCCTCTTGCACCCAGCTTCACCCACTACTTTATTATTCCTTATCGCTGTGCAGACTTGTTCCCTAATACCCACTAGAAGCATCAAGAGCTGCTGGTGGCATCTGCAGCACATCAAAGTCCAGCACCCAACGAGGACAATCTCGCTCCTCCACTGCTACATGGGCTACAGCAGGTCAGGATATGACCACAGCGAACACAACCTCAGCTCATGGGCAGGACATACTCTCAAAAAATACCCTTGAGACCTAAAGCCTGCAGCAATTCCATCTTATTCCTTGGCTATTTCTAATTAACTATGTGGGGAAAACCTAGAGAGTTTGCAGAAATTATGGAAGCATCAAGAAGCAGGAAGAGTAATTTTTTCCTATCATTCACTAGGCAAGCCTAAATATTTTAGACCATTTGCCAATTCTTTCCCTTTATAACCCAATGGGACTCATTTGCTATAGTTTTAAAAAAAAAAAAAAAAAAAAAGGCAAGAGGGAAGTCAGCCACAAAATTAAAGCTATAAAACTTGATTAAGTTTTCAAAGCATCCACCCAGCACAGAGAAATAACCAGCCCGTGTGTGATTTGCAAGCCTCAAACAGCGTTTCCCTCAGACTTACAACCCTGCACACAGAGGCTGTTTGTTCCTGGACAAACATCTCTTCCCTTACCGCTTTTATGCTTCTACAGCAAAGATCATCATGAGCTCTTGCAATTAAAAAAGCCACTGATAATTTGTGCTAAGGCAATGGTTGTCCCAATTAAGAAGCCAAGGGACAAAAACTGACACATCTGTTCTGAGGCCAGATAAAAGAACACCCAGGAATGAGAGGTCTGACTGAATCAGAAATCATCACATGCCTATGAAAGTTGTTCAGTAGATGCTTATGCAACGATTGTTTTGCTCACAATGTACCTGGTATTTTACTTCATCAAGTTCTGGCATTACCTTTAGGCAATGTGCTTACTGGCAAGGGGCACCCAATGACTACACTCTGCCCAGAGAGCCCCTTCTCCACAGACCCATGGTGGGAGATAGTCCCCACACCAGATCTGCATGGGTCACTGGGAGAAGTGGCGGTGGACAAGTGAGACTCTGGAGGAAGGGGATATCAGTGTGTGGAAAGCTCCAGCCATGACCAAGGGTGGTGGCAACCCCTAGGGCTATGATTTCAAGGTCAGGCAAGTGGAGTTCCACATGCAGTTAAAAATCACGCTGGTCTACCAGACACCTGGGATGTGAAAGCTTCTGGAAGTCAGAAGCCAGCATGTGCCAAAAATCAGCAACTAAAATAAAACTCTGACTAATCCTTCACCTTTCTGGCCAACTCCACAAACCTGTAATGCCATCACAGAACACAGTCAGTCAATAACGCTCAGAGAGCAACTCTTAAATCTGTCATGGACTGATGTGGGTTTCGACAGTCTACTCATTAAGTGGTGTCTCTTTTTATGGCCATGTTAAATCTGAGTTCTACATCCCGTGCTGGCCACCAACTGTTTTCGAGCTTGATTTAAGAGGTTGGTTTCAACCCATGAAGTCTTTAATGGCCTGGGACCTGCCCAGAGAGGAGGCTGCTTCCCAAGATGTGCTCAGCACAGCTGTGCTGCCCTAAATCCCTCTCTTCAGGCCAGGTCTGTCAGATTGCTTGCTGTATGGGACCCAGCACTTCAAGACCAACTTCTCCTCCAGCACTACTACAATCAGTTTATATCAGTCTTCTGAGAATGACACAAGGCATATTTTTTCCTCCTTGCACAAGAGAGGCATTGGGTAGGGCTGGGCCATGAAACAGGAGGAAATTACTGGGGGTGGAGGTGCTGAGTCAGTTGATCTGGTTGGGAAACACAGGCTCTTAAGTAGTGTTTCAACAAACAGAAAGGAGTGCACTGTAGAAGTGGAAGACAGCAAGGAGTAACTCTTCGGAGTAACTCTTCGTCTAAGAGGCATCCACCAGCCCAGTTGTTAGTCCCTTTGCAGACCAGTCAGACCTGGACTGTGGCTGAGGACATCCAGCATGTCGTGTTTCCAACAGAGCTGAGAGCACTCAGTTCTGTGCAGGTCTGCACCCTACAAAACTGTTATTTTTGGAGAGGACCTGAATCCTTGTCATCTATAGAACATCTCACTGGTGACCCATCAGAACAAAAGAAGCAAGGCAAGCCACACCACTGACACTGTACTGCTGTCTGGCTCGGTCAGCACAGGCTAAGATGAGCAGAGATAGAAACAGAGCCTTCAACCCATGAATGAGAACTGAATCCACCAAAACCAGCCTTCAGCCCTAGCTCCAGTACTCTCTTCCTTCACTGTACCCAGGTGGGTGCCAGGCATAGCCCAGAACAAAGACCCTTGAGATTCTCTCAGATGCTGCCTTGTTTGAAAAGTGGCTGCAAATAAGCTAAACAGCAGCAACTGAAGCCAAATACTGTGTCCCATGGATGTGGTTTGAACCTCTGACAGCATTGGATCCGGGAAAGCAAAGTTTTATTGTGTGGGTCTGTCTGTTGTGATGAGCTTTCCCATGGTTTCCATAATCTCCCATAGAGACATCAACCGTCATGCTGGCAGCCAGAGACAGCAGAGCCTCAGGGGCAGGAGGAACTGGTAAGTTGGCTGGTCTGAACTCCCACAGGTGAAAAAGTCACCAAGAAACAATTATTCCCATTCAGATCACAACTGGAGAAGGGTAACACGGCCCATATAGCACTGCAGCTCCAACACAACACGCTGGACATTCGGGTTGGTGGAAGGAGGACCAGACTCCAGCTCTGAACACATCTGCTCCTGGGGCTCCAAGGCAGCGAGGGCTGCTCTAAACAACAGCCGCTGCAGAAGGAGAGGAAAGAGGAGCTGTAATAATCGGAAGAGCTGTAGCCACTGTGCCCTGGCAAGATGCAACTCCTTTAGGGAAAAATAACAGCAGAAACCTGTGTTTAGCTCAATGGTGCATGCACAGTTCGACCCTGGGGCAGCTCGTGACAGCTGTGGAGCCCTCTATTTCCATGGAGGTTTCACAGGCACGTTAGAGACCTGGGCAGCTTCTGCCAGTGGTGCTTGGTGCAAGATAAGGGCAGAGGTACAGATACCACCAATGTCCATATGGAGTGGAAAGGGAGATGATAAAGGAAGTCAGGCTGTGGGAAACAGGGAGCTCAGCTGACCCCTCGGACAAAAGCTGCTGCACCAGTCAGTACAGGGCTGGATGGAGACACCACTGAGGGCTGTAGTGGATACTGCAGTGGAAAATAAAGATAGTATGAAAAGCTTGGCAAGCAGCCCCTCCTGCCTTGTTATCCTCTTGCCTTCTGGCAACCTGGAGTTCAAAGACCTCTGGAGCCAGCATCTGCATCCAAATCATCCCAGTTCATAGTGTCTATGAACTGTCTAATCCCTTCAAACCCATGAGTACTTCTGGCCTTGAGAACATCCCACAGATGAGAGTCCCAGCACTGAAGCACCCCTCTACCCATCACCTGAACCCTCTCCCTACATCCCTGCTCGGGAAGGGATGAGGTACTTGCTTTCTGAGGAGAGGAAAGCCAGGACAAGGAGCAACAGCAGACTCCTGGCACCCCTTATTCCCCACCGAGCCCAGCCAGCAACACGCTGGCGGGACCCAGCACCACTCTGCTGACTCTGACAGAGCTGTTGCAGCGTCAGGGGTCCCAGCAAAAGGAGGGAGCTGCTGCGTGAGCACAGCGATGAATTTTCTGCAGGCAGAGAGCAGAGCCCCTAACCCTGAGCTATTAACATGT
>NW_020799123.1:3037360-3043907 GCF_003259725.1 Athene cunicularia
GGGGAATCTTATATATTTTTTTAAGTGCAAACTTCTCCAGTATGAAAACTGGACTCAGAGCGAGATAAATTTGCAAAGTGGGGATGACAGGTGGCCACACGGTAATCCAATCCTGAAGCCTAATGCCCTTTGTGGCAGCTTTTGTCTGCACAGAGGGGCTCTGGGCTAATCTGCTGCCACTTCTCAAGGAGGAATGGTGAGGGGCCATGGGCCGGGGGCGTCGAGGGGACCTCCGCAACCTGTTGATGTGTTATCTGCTGCAGGTATGATGGACTAACACGCAGGGCAGAGCACAGCAGTCGTTACTGATGTTATCCCTGGAGATGTCTGTCAGTCCCCGCCTTGCACCTCCTGCCCTTTGCAAACACCCGCTGGGATAAAACCCCTCGGAGTCTGCCAGACCCTGGGGTCTGTGGAGGTGACCGACAACATCTGCCTCCGGGAAGGTCATCATCAGGCTGCCAGCCCAGAGCCGGCACACTCAGGTGCTCCTGCTGCCCAACAGGAGTACTGGAGTGGGGTGGATGATGAGTTTTCCTTCCTGGGGAGGGTTTTGTGCTGGATATATTCCTACCCAGCACCTGGAGCATCCAGCAGCACTTTCAGAGATGCTCCCCTCACCCCAGTGTGCTCATGAGCTGAAGTCCCACTGGTGAGTGTTAAAATCGGTGTGCCCTGTGCTGCAGCAACAGCACCCTCCAGTCTCAAACCCCGCCACCTCCAGACCACCCCCCCCAATCCTCTGAGTCACCTCAGCTTCCCTCTGGAAAGATGACAAAACTCTCCTAGAGGAGACGGGCAGCTGGGTGTAGGGTATTATAAAAGCAAGAGAAGTGTTACAGTCAGGATAAAACATCGCAGCACCCAGCTGCAGCTACGAGATGCAGAGCAGCGAGCGCTCGCAGCAGGCCCCGTGGCAGCTCTGCCAGCAGATACTACAAGAACTGCCTTTGGTGCAGAATTTCTAGACTTTCCCTCCACAGCTGTTCCCTAGAAGCAAGGAAACCATGGAAAGGGGAGAAAAAACAAGTCAAACAATTTTGGACATCAGCCACATTCACACCAAGTTTAGGTCTGTAATCCAGAATCATTTGCTTTGCAGCCCGGTGGTGCACATGTAGAGTATCCAACGTATTTCTGGCCAGTTTCTACCCAAATTCCTGACCGGTATTTTAAGAATACAGAAAGTGATTTCTTTCCAGAAAACCAAATTTTGGCAACCTGACTGTTTCTGGGGAAAGCAACCCCAAATCCTCCCAGAAGGCTGTTTCATAAAACCACAATAGATGAGATTTAAAGCTTACAGTAAGAAGGTGAATGGAAATGGAAATGCAAAAGATAGACACAAAAGCTCTTATCCTGGAAGGAGACAGATTTTTAGAGTCGTGACAGGAGGTTTTTGAAAACTCAAGGTGACAATGAGCCCAGGCAGCACAACCTAGAACATGGTACAATTTGGTGCATGTGATGAACTTGCTATGACTTTTGCCGTGTTTTTAATTTGAAGTTTGGAAAGCAAACAGGCCGGCTGGTACCAGCTTAGAAAAGCTTTAAAGGAAACAAGTGCAAAAGATGAAGCAGGTTGAAGCCTTGTCCCCTCCCATGCTGATGCTCTCCAGCCTGTTGCATCCTCTCCTGTCCTGTGCCCGTCCCCAGGGGTGATTTGGTTCCCTGTCCGCATCCCAGCACAGTCCTGCTCAGCTTCGTCCTGGTCATGATCCCACCAAAGCCAAAGGGCTTGTTTCAAACCACAGTCCATCCATCCACTGCCTTAAATCAAACACTTTTGAGAAGGGCTTTACTGCCATTCCTGCCCTGCACAGCCCATTCTCATTCTAAATCCCACTGCTTCCTTGCCTCTGCCTCTCCTCCCCCGTCCCAATAAATAAATTTAGGCCAAGTGACCTAAATCTAGTATCTAGAAAAAGAGGTGTAGACACCCAGGAAAGGATGGGGGTGGCATCTCCATTGCTGGCAGCTCTGCCTTCCAGCCCACCCACTCTGCCAAGGCGATACCCAGTTGTTCCCAGTCTCCGAGGCAGCATGTTGCTGTCAGAAAGCAGGAAAAAAATGTACAGTGGTGATCAAAGCAGACAAGGGCTGGATTAAAACCATAAACTTGTAGCCCCACACTGGCACCTGATAGTGAGCAGGAGCTCTGCAATGCTCTGGGAAGCAAAAACCCGGAGAATCCCCAGCACCACCAGCTCAGCTCCAGGGCCACCACACTGGACCCATCCTGACCTCACCCAGCCCTCCCCACTGCAGGGCTGATCTGGAGCATCAAATCCCAGAAATACTCCTTAAAAACAAGAATCTGACAAGCCTAGGGAAAGACAGTTAAAGTAATAAAGCATTTTAATTACATCCCGGAGTCTGCCACCAGCACCAAGGTCAACTATCTTCAAAATTACCCACTTGGCTTTGACTCTGCTTTCTGGTGGCAGCAGCTCCCAATGGGGGAAGGAAGAAGATGGAGGAGGAAGACAAAACAGAGAAGAAGCAACAGCAAATTCCTCTTTGGGGGTGGAAGCACTTGCTAGTTTATTATTTAATACATCACATTTTTCTTACCCAAATTTTCCCCGGCTAGAGCTGCCGTTGCACCAAGGACCTGTACAGTAGCACGCAGCCACTCCTCTTTTTATGACCAGCAGTAAGGGCAGCATGTGTGCCTTTGTCTGGAGCAGGAGCCCGTTGTTTGGGTTGGCAAATTATACAACAATAAAAGGGAACGGCTGGGAACCAGCCTCGGCCTTTTTGAAACGGGTGTAACCCTATCCAGCTCCTTCAAACACTCACCACGACGTTTACACAAACCAGATGATGGGAATTAATGAACTTTGGGGGTGTGGAAGGGGTAAGGAAAGGAGGAGGGAAAGGAGGAAAAAAATATGTGGGCCTGAAATTAATGTTTTTCCTCACTCTCCTTGCTCCCCGCCTCCAAATCTGCCAGGTGCCCTTCACCTGTTGGGGAGTTTGGGGATTAAAGGAGGGAGAGGGGAGTAACAGCGTGCAAAGGCTCCCGGTCATGGAGCCACTCCGGGGCTTCAATGGAACCAAGGAGCCAGTGGCCACGGGTGGCATCACCATGTATGCCACAGGAACAGGCCCTGGCCTGGCCATGGAGTCTGATCTAAGCTCCTTTGATGCAGATAAAAAAAAAAAACATCAAAGGCCAGGGGAAGCGGGGAGATGTGGGGCATCAGCAGATAGTCCTTTTGTCCCCACTCCACGCAGGCAGAGCCCAGTCACAGCAAACAGCCCTGGCACGTCAGAGCAAGCCGTGCCTTGAGGAGGGGACAAGGCACTGCTGCAATCATGAGGGGCTGGGGGCTTTTTATGGGTTTTTTTTGTTGTTTTTTTTAAATATAAAATACTTTATCCACCTCCCCAAAGTCACTGCATTCAAATCAGATGTAGGAGCCACCACAGAGGTTTGACCCCTCTGTGCTGCAGGCGAGGGAGATGTGGTGCTTTACCTGGCTGCAGCCACAGAGCTGAGCAGTTTGCGGCGTCATCTGAGCATCCAACCTGGACAAAGCAGGGCCTGAGCCATGCACAAAACCTGGAGAGTTTGTGTCTCTGGGGAACAGCAATAGGTGTGATGAGCTGAACCAGCCTCTGCTGCAAAGGCTGCCTCCCACCCTGTGCCAGCCAACACCCACCTCCCTCCCAAATGCCTTCCCTGCCTTATTGGTTTAAGTGGCTTAATTAGAAGCACAGAGTCATAACCAAGATAATGACCTGTTATCCCTGGCAGGGCTGCTGCCTTGTATAACTGAGTGCCATATATGTTGCACTGTATGGCTACAGCCTGTAGGGGAGGAATAATTTAGAGCAGCAGAAACACCTGACAGGAGTCTTGTCTGCATGGGTTTGTTCCTTCACCAAAGAGCATAATAAAGAGGCCAAGGAGCCACAAAGACTCCTTTGGGACTGATGGGTGACACAGCCGGTCACTGCTGGGACATGCCCCGAGGCTGGTCCTGGAGGGGACTGGCTGGAGCAATCCCCTTCCCACTCCAGATCGGATGCTCCATGCCGGCAACCTTTGGGAGGAAGGGCTCGAGGGGATGAAAGCTTGGGAGAAGTGTAACCTGCTCACGGATGCTGACATGGATGCGCCCACAGGGAGCAGCTGTCTCCTTCAGGCCAAAGACCCTGCGGGGCAGGACCTCAGCCCTGACCATAGCAGGACTGGGGCAGAGCAAGAACGGGGTGAGCAGCACCCCCTGTCCCCCACCACTCTCTCAGCCTCCACCCAAATTCAGCTCAGGGGCTTTCCTGGGCTTGATGCTCTCTTCCAACCCCTTGGCCAGGTTCCTCCTGAAGCCATGCAAACCCTCCACGTGCACAGCCAGCCCTGGGGCCTTGCCTTGCCCGTTGTGCACCAGCTCCTGGCCCCATGCCACGTAGCGCCAGCCCTTGCAATGTCACACCAGTCCATCCCTCCCTCTATCTCCTGCCTAGATGTGACTTTGTAGAGAACTGTATCTTCCCCCCAGTGCATCTTTGCCAGGCTAAGCTCTGCCCAGCCTACTTGGTCCTTCCTCAAACAGAAATTCTTCCAGCCCTAAAGAACAAAACCAAAACATTGCCCCTGTCATCAGGTGGACTCATGCACTGACTGAACGTGGGCTGCAGAGATGTGGGGCTTTCTTTGGACTGGGAAGAGCTGAATTTCCAAGTATTTCCTCCCCTCTTCCTGCATTAACAGCTCAAGATACTACAACTGTTCAGCAAGAAGTTTCCCTCCTCCTTTTCTGGAGCCAGGCAAGATATTCATCAACTTCAGCAGTTCATTATGTAGGACCTCCTCTTTATGTAAACACCAAGACTCCTTCTGTCCCCCATCATACTTAACAGCTCTGAACTTCCACTAAATAATTATCTTCACTGGGGGAAGAGGGGCAGCACTTTACATATCAAAGGAATGCTTTGGAGGGATTTACAATAATTTAAGATGAAGTGGTAAATATTCTGTTCATCTCCAGTAATAATTATAATCCTATTAGCAAGGTCCCAAGAAAGTGATTGCATTATCATCTAGCAAGCATCTATGTGGATTTCTTGGAGGGGTGGGATGGGGGAGGCCATAGGCAAGTAAAGAAGTAAAAGCAACAAAAGATGCAATTGCCAGCACCTCCCCTCCCCCAGAAGGATTTGGTCTCCATTGTCCTGATGCTTCAATAGTGCTTTGCTCTGAAAATAAGAGCTTTTGAGCGCAGTAAGGGGGTGGGGCTGAAATGAGCATCTTATTCCTCTCGGTCACCCCCGGTTCCCTTTCTTTGCCGTGGGTCCCCCCGGTGCCACTCCGGCCGACAAAGAGCACACGTTGCTGCTCCTGGTGGGCGCGGGGGGCCAGGAGCGGTGCCACGATTAAAAGCTAATTGCTGTTTATGGGTGAGTTCTTTAGAATATCGCCCAGCATCACCGGACTTCACTGCCCACTGGTCAAGTCATGTGAGATTACTCTAATCTGTCTCCATTTCCCCCCAAAAAGAAAAAAGACTGGTTTTGTTTAAAAGTAGAGCACGGAGGGGGCAGTTCGGTGAAACTCATGATTTAAGGCGGGAAAAAACCCTAAACCCAGCAGGAAATACGACTGAGCTAACAGGTAAACTGGGACTAAAGACTTTTTTCCAGCAGATTGCAGAGCCAACTGTCTCCCCCAAACTGTGTATTTTACTCCTGGTGCCTCTTAGTACACACCACTGAATTGTTTAACTGGAATTTATCCCTGCAGGAGTGTCCCAGTCGCACCAGTATAATCTCCTTCCCACTCTTCCAGCATCCGAAGGCCATCTCTGTGAGTCCTCACCACCTCCACCAGCAGCAGGTAGCTCGGCTCTGCTCACCCTGGCATGGATGTAAGTCAGCAGCTACTCCTGAGTTGCACCAGTTCAGGTCTGGAACAAGCTAAGAATATTTTCACAGTGTCCAAGAGTTTATTGCAAAGCAGTAGAAACATTTTTCTCTATAAATTACACAGACAACAGCCTGAAAGGGAAGAAAGAGGAAGAATTTTAGGCATCTGCAGAGATTTCAGTGCTCACAACTCACTCCTGGGGAAAAATAAATTCTCCAGACTGCCTCTGCCTCTTACGCTATCAGAACCAGAAGGAACATTTCTCTTCCCTCAAAAATTTATAGTTAACATTATGTGTACTCGGCTCCTGCTACGCAAAGATTTGGTAGATCCACTTTATGGATTCATTTCAAGATGAGGCTCTGCTCTCGGAGCCTCCTGGAGAGACTGCTGCTTTAACACGTCCTTGTACTACAGGTGTTACTTCTTGAACTTGGCTTTACTTGGGCAGCACTGATCCTGCCCTTCATGGGAAGCTGAAACTACTATCTGCTGAGCTTGGATGGCTCAGCACCTGCAAGCACAGAAGTAACGTCCCCATCCAGAAGAAAAGGCAAAGCAAGAGAGTCAAGGTTTTCAACTTAACTGTGGGAAGGAAGGAAGGGAGGAAGGGAGGAAGGGAGGAAGGGAGGAAGGGAGGAAGGGAGGAAGGGAGGAAGGGAGGAAGGGAGGAAG
>NW_020799123.1:3043957-3057842 GCF_003259725.1 Athene cunicularia
AGAAAGAAAGAAAGAAAGAAAGAAAGAAAGAAAGAAAGAAAGAAAGAAAGAAAGAAAGAAAGAAAGAAAGAAAGAAAGAAAGAAAGAAAGAAAAAAGGCAAAACCCAAAATACAGCTCTTGTAAGGCTTTTGCTAGCTCAGAGTAGGCTTAACCAAAGGAAGCCTGGCTTGGAATAGGCTTAAAAGCAGATAAAGAGACCAGAGTTGGTGCTGTGGTACCACATCCACAGTACCCAGCTGACAGAAGTGTCTCCTGCAGCCGAGGACGTGGGGCAAACACAGCTGTCACTTGGCTTCAGCCAACCCCAGAGACCCTGATCTTGGGGGTTTGGCCTCAGCTCCAGCAGGAGAACAGCCGGGTTGTTCCACAACTCCCATCACGAAGCCCACCACTTGCTGTCAGCTCTCTTGCAACAGCTCAGCCATGTCCACATGGCACTCGTGGCCACTGCTCGCCCCACAGTCTCTTCCTGAGCCTCTTCCCTCTCACCCCTTCTCTGCCATCAAGGCTCAGCCACAACCATCAGCGTGGCAGGAGCATCAGCCAGTGCCGGTGGCATTCAGTCATCAGCAACAAACCCGCCAGCCCAGCACAGAGTACATAGCCCCAGACTGCTCCCACACCCACCCATTTGCTCTCTTAATTTGTAGCAACGGCACTAATCCTCTCAAAGACGTTAAAACCCTGCAGGCACTGCTACTCACCAGTCTTACAGACATCTCTCCTCATCATAGGTCTTGGGAAAATGTTTCCTTGCAGCAAAGGGAGCAATCTTCATCGGGTTAAACCCCATGGATGTGGGGATCTGGGATTTGGGGGAGGCAGAAGCAGGCGCTGAGGTGCACAGAGCTGGCACTGCAGATCATGTGCAGTTTGCTGGCCGTCACCTGGTGCTCCTGAAGCACTGGGTGTTTCAAGAATTAGATGCCCAAACCAAGCAGCATCATGCCTCGTCCAAGAGCCGAACCGCCCATTACTGCACGTGAAGCTGAACATCCGCCTAGTTCCCCCAAAGGGATGCACCGGGGGGCTGGACCCTGCACCTGGTATGGGACACCCTGTCACCCACAGCACCCCACTACCCACCATCTGTCACACTGGAGCACCACAGGGCTCCTGGCCCCAGCTAGGACACCAGGAGCTATTCCTAATCCAGGTAGCCCATGGGAGGTTATCCCATCAGCCTTATCCCTACAGCACCTGCTCTTCCAGGGACCCATTATGCCACATGCTGGTGGTGGTGAGCCCAGCAAGCAGAGTACATCTCTGTACCCAAAGGGCCCGTCTGGTGCAGCTAATGCAGGGGGAGATGGTCGCTTCACATACCCACTAGTCAGCTGTATGGCGACCGCTGCAGTGTTGCTGTTGCCATGCTGCAATAGGAAGAAGCTTCCCAGAAAAGGGGTTGGTTCAAGAGAAGTAACCCCTCGTTGGGTCCATTCTAGGATGGGGGTCCATAGGGTTTATATGGATTTTTATGGCACATACTTATAAATTAACTTTCTAGTTAAGCAAACACACAGTGACTATTGCAGCAGCCTCCCTTTAACGACCAGCAGCTGCTGGATGTGGGCGGCTGATCCTGGTACACCAAAGCTGAACACTCAGAGACACCCAACAAATTTCCACCCAGGACAGGACTACAAGGAGATGAACTGCAGCACCCCTTCCCACTTTGTCTCTCTCCCCTGGGGGGGGGGGGGAAAGACCAAACAAACCAACCCACTAACCAAAGAGCCAACCCCAAACTAAACGTTGCACAAGTCAACAGCCACTGAACAAAACTGACCCAGAGAGATATGGGCAGGACCACGTTCCCCTATTGTCACGTTCATAAATCACAGCCCCGCTGAGAGGTCTTTTGTGTTTTCATCCAAACACAGAAATTAATGCCTTAATCTGTGTGCCTGCTCAGGCAGGTAACAAGTCACGCTGATAATGCCGCCCTTTGTTAACCACTCGCACAAGTGGCCCAGAGTTTGCACAGGGAGGGCTTTGCTTGCCACCCTGACACACATTTCTCCTAATCAAGCCCAGCCTTCCTGTGCTGGGGCTTTACAGCTGCGATTAGAGGAGAAAGCCTCCTGATAAGCCCCGGAGCCCCTTTCTGCCCTGAGCGATGCCCCAGACCGCACCCCTCGGTTCATAACTGATGTGGGGGGCACACACCCAGCAATTCATCTGCCCTCAGGGTAGGACATGACAGAGGGGGCCTTAAACCACTGTGCTGGGTTAAAAGCCCCCAAAGGTGCCAGTGTCAGCCAGGTGACAGCTCTGCTCCTGCTCCTCTTCCTCACCGTGGGCACAGCAAAGCAGGGAGGGGAGCAGGGAAACTGCTTTGTTCACCCAGCAGCACTTTCCTCCAGGCACTGACAGTCCTTGGAGCATCTTCCACGTCACAGCTGAGGCAGAGCTTGCCAGCTCCTCCGCAGCACGTGGGAAGGGAGCTCTCAGCATGGCAGGGCCAGGGCAGCCTTGAAACAAGCCTTGGGACAGATGTACATCTACAGATCTTCAAAAAAGCCATGCAGGATGATCTCTGGGAATCCACCTCCACTTAAAGGGATCCCACAGGCATCCAGCACCACCTGAACAGCAGAGGCCTTCAAAACGACAGCTTAGAAAGCAACCAGCTTCCTATTTTCACTGTGGAAAAAAGAAAGTCACAAATTTTTTCTGCCCTTTTTGATAATGCATAATTTTGATAATGTTCCTAACACAGGGCAAGTGATGCTGCTAAACCCCAGCTGCATGGCTGCACCCGCCTCTTTAGCAACACCCTAACCAGCCACAGAACTGCGCAGCACTGAGGTTCCTCCTCGACTCTCAAAGATAAGGGGATGCCCCCTCTGACCACCAGAGGTCTGGTCACCCTTCCCGTGGCCAGTAATGGCAGTGAAGAACAAACTCATCAGAGGAGGAGCAGCGATGTGGGAAGCACCCCAACCAAGTACTCCCCAGCTGGCTGCACATGACCCTGATCATCCCATCAAGTGGGTCAAGAATTTAAAATTGGTTTAGACTTTATTCCAAGATAGGCTACCCAACTGATTTCGAGAAGTCTCCTGTCTCCTTCCCAGCAAAGGAGGGGTGGCACCAACCATAACTTGAATCATCAGTAATCTAGAGATGAGCTTTATTTGCTACCCGCTGGAACAAAAGGCCAGGCAAATTAATACACCAGTGATCCTCTCAGTACTGATCCCTAAATGCATGTTAACACAAAGGAGTTGTCACCTTAACTCATTTGTTAATGGATTTGTGATTTACACTTGTAAAGGAGTAGCACTGGAAATTAAGATTGCTCCATGGTAAACAGACCAGGACAGTGAACGAGACACACTTGTCCAGAATGGGGCTAGTATGAGCCTCCTGAGTCTCTCCCCATTCTTTTCACCCCTCACACCAAACATCAAAGATGGAAAATAAAATTAAGGACAAAAGCAGCATGCCCATTGAGGCAATCAAGCACGGGTTCATGGTGCCACTATGTCCCAAGGTGGGTCCCCAGCAATGTTGCAGGACTCAGGATAGAGCAGAAGGAACCAAACCAGCCTTGGGAAGGAGTGAAATTCCCAGCGAAGGAGGGAGACAGGCACCAATTAGGAAAACATGAAGGAGCAGGTCTGTCTGCAGACTCCCCTCCTGCCCCAGTCATTACATGGGATCATGATGTGGTCATAAACAGTCAAAGAAATACAGTCAAGAGCTCTTTAAAAAGCAGGCTCAGCTGGTGGAGATGCTCTGCTGCAAGAACAACAGATGCAAAGCACTGCTTCTAATTAAAAAGGTATTCATGTAATTAGAGACTTCACATCGCCATACCAATGACTTGATCTAGCCCAGTGCATTTGCTCAGGCTGTATTTAAGAGAGCTCTCCATGCTTGCTCTCCACTCCTGACTCCTTGGGTTGTCTTTCTCTGCGACCCTGCCCACCTCTTCACACCCCACAGGCTGCGATGGCAGGTCCACGGCTACAGTGGCAACCAGAAAGGACCTTATGGAGCAAAACCACATGTGCCAAAACCCGGCTGCAACCTACAGCATCCCACCCTGTTTCCACTGAGAGCCAATTTCCTTCTAGAGCCGGCGTTGGGGCTGAATTATCCCATAGTCCTTCAAACCCTGCTACACAAAGAGCACAGTGGGCTGGTCTGCTAAGGCCTTGGAGCACAACCCAAGTGAAATGACTTTTTCCTGAACACTGAGGACTCTGAATGAGAGCTATTGTTATTCAGATGAAACCAAGTGTCAGATTAACAAATCAATGGGCATAAGAGATATAAAATGGGTTACTATTGAAGCCTTTCAAATACCCAAACATATGGATGAACCAAATGTGAATTGTAATTGACTCACCCGCACCTTTGATCTCTACACCCTTGGGTTCCCAAAAAGACAGCCCGGCCCCCTCCAACCCAGACTGAACTGATTCAGGACTCCATTGTGAGCCTTCACAAAGTCTTTTCTCTCTGCCTCCATTTCCTGGATGTAGATACAGCCTGGCGCTTGGAAACTGAGACAAGCCAGCTCTGCCTCAGAGACCCAGGGAGCTGGAGCTGGACAGACCACATTACCCAAACACAACCTCTTGCATGGAGCCCAGCAACCCTTGGCACCTCTCCCCACCAGTCTCCATCCCTGGTGGTGGCCCTTGGTCAACTGGGCATGCATGAGGAGATGGTCTGGGAAGCAGCAGAGGAGGCCCCGGCACAAGCGTGGGCAGTCCCGACACTCACTCTCCCACTACTCCTGGAGTTTTTCCAAGGAGTTCCAACCAAACTCCTGTTTGGTTTTCCAAGGATTTCAGTGTGTAAAGTCAAGGATCAGACTTTGTTCATGGGTTCACGGTATGTTTGTGCCCCAATTGCAAAACTGGACTGATCTGGAACTGCTGAAAGCTGCTCTGCTCCTCTCCAACTGCCTCAACAGCACAGATCACCTACACTTGATTCTTAAGAAACATGATTTTTAATTTTCCTGGGGTGTTTCTGCAGCTATATTAAAAGTAACCCAGAGTTTAAACTAAACATTATCCCATAATTTTTACTTCTGGGGTTTGGAGTGAGTTGAGTTTTGACCACTTTGGGTTTTTTTTCTCTTGCACCTCCGTAAGAGAGCATCAGTTTTGATTCCATACAAACCTCTACCCCCCAGGAGTTGCAAGGCAAGCCATTGTTTGGGGTTAGTTTCAAGCCTCATTACAAACTTTAAGTTGCTGTAGCTCTTCCAGGAAACCCAGCCCAGTTTATTCTTCCACCTCCATGCAAACTCCATACACATGTGCTTTCTGTGGAGTTTTTAACCCCACACTAAAGTTTCCCCACCACCACAACAGGGAACAAAATATGCAGCTCAGCTCTTGCTATATGGACCCTCAAAGCAACAGGAGTCTTGAAACACCTGTTGCTGAAGGCAAACTCCAGTAGCTATTCCCAGCACTAGATTATTCCCAGTATCAGGCACCAACATAGGGTGAAGCGATCCCCACTGGGAGGGCAGAGATGTTGAACGTGTCCTTTCCTCCAGCATCAGCGTGAGGACGGGGTTTGATGGCGGAACGGGGTGAGCCAGGAAATCCCTAGAGCAGGCATTGCTCTGCCCGCATCATTTTTGGGCTCAGACCCAGCTGTGCAGCTGCTGAACCCAACTGGTCAGCCTTGCTGGGACGGCTGAGCGTGCAACAACTGCAGGGCTCACCCGCAGAGGAACCCAGGAAGGAGAAGATTGTGGAGAGGAAGGCGAGCGAGAGGAAACTCCCAGGCTCTTAATCTGCTTTAGGACCACATGAGCTTGCTGTTTATATATAGTTTAATTAATTATTACACTGCATTTAGCAGTGTGACCTTGAAATTGTCTCTGGGGGGAGCCAGCAGCCGCGGTGCAGCCAGGGCAGCCGGCCAAGGCGCCGGTGTGCGCCCAGACACTTGCGCGGGGCAGGCGGCTCCTCCGGCGCGTCCGGCTGTCCGGCCCGCGCCAGCCTCTAATTACGAGGCTTCAGAGCAGACAGCAGCTCCCGGCCCCTCTCGGCTTGCAGCAAACCCAGGTTGAAACCCTAACCGGCTATTCCACTTCTGCTTTGGCAAGGCTGCTATCTTCTCCCAAGGCTTCGTTCACTGCTCAACACCCCGTATGAGCTCTTCCCTCTGCTTTTCAAAATGCCATGCAGACAGCCCAAGGCTCATTAGCTACCAGACCAGCTCAAGAGGGAAATTAAAAAGAAAAAAAAAAAAACGGCTACAAGCTTTGTGTTAAGTTGCAACAAGTTCAACGCACAGCACTGGGGAAGAAGGAAGGAGAGAGACTTTGCCAAGCCCTTCCTCGAGAAGGGGCAATGCTCAGGCTGGCTGGCTCTTAGGCAGCTCCCTCACGCAGTCCAGCCGTGGTGAAGCCAGGGCAGAAGCTCAGGGGTGTTTACCCCAAGCCCACTGCCCCGCTGCTCCCAGGCAAGACCTTCAGGAGCTTCCTCCATCTCAACCCACCCATGGAAGATGGAGACAGCTCCAGTGCTCAGGGGGCTGGCTCCGAGCCGGCTAAATGTGGCACCAGAGGTGGGTGCAGAGGTCGGAGCAGAGGCATGGCATCTCGTCATCACCTTCACCTCGACATGCAGAGACACGGGGCACAGCAAACCACGGGGTCCCTCTGCAATCCACACGTAGCAGCTGGGCTCTCAGCCCTGTGTATAAACCAGCTGAGGACCATGCTCAGCCTCCGCGGGGGCCGAAGGGCTGCGACGCTCCCGCTGTTTACTCCAGCACCTCCTGCTTTCATTCCAAGTCTAATATACCTTTCAAAAAAAAAAAAAAAAACCAAACAAACCGAAGGCATGCCAAAGCTGCAGGCCTTGCCAGTTTTCAAACAAATGTTGAATAGCTCAATGAAACAGCAAAGCACTTTATTAATAAAACGCCGGGGTTTTGTCCTCCCCCTAGTGACGGGAAGATCCCTGCACTGAGCCACAGCATCGCCCAGGCTCAGCCGCCCGCTGCAGCCTGACAGACCCGGCTCCAAACCAAAAATATTAATGCAGTTTAACCCCAGTGTAGTGCCAGTGCTTTCTGCTTTTCCCACATTTAATCACTCTTTCACCAAATCAGCAGTTTTCTAAAGATTTCTTACTTCTTCACGTGCCACTCACCTGGACTTCGTAGACTTTCAAGTTTTAAGACAAGTTTGCATTTGATACTCAAAACAGGCTGCAAGCTCAGGGCTTTAATGTAAAGGTTGTCCAGCTGCTTTATCGAAGTTAATCACTGTAAGGGACTTCGGCTTCTGTGGAGATGTTTTTTGCGCTCACAGTCCCACAGTCACGTGCCAAGGACCTGATCCTGGAGCCCTCCCCCAGGCAGGGCTTTGGACTGCATTCAACAGCCAAGTTCAGGGACCTGGTCCAGTGCTGGCCACCAGCAGGTTGCTGAAGACTCACCTCCTCATAGAGCCAATTTCTCACATGACAAGTATATTTATTAAAGAGAATCCGTGTTTTCACTCCAGCCACGCTCAGTACTGTCGGACCGTGGTTGTGGCAACACAGGATTTGGCTTTGCATTCACTTTCAGCAAGGGATGTATAAAATATATACATTCACCTATAATATTATACATCGGCATATAAAATGAAAGCCCATGCACAATTCTCACTTTCTTCTGGAAGAGCTGCCTGCTGTGCTGTCAGAAACATGTACTGGAGGGGAGAGGCCGTGCCAATTCAAGGGAGAGGTTACAACCACTTGCTTTTATTATAAACTACCCACTTTGGTGGATTTGCAGAACTCCCCAGCAGTACTAGGTGGAAGAACTGGCAAGATTACAGCTCCGGTTTTACAAAGTTTAGCAGCACAAGGCTTACAAGAAAGCGAGGACAAGGGAGGACCGCTCCCCTCCAGCAAAGGTCAGCAGAGCCGAGCTCCTTGGGCGACGCTGTACAAAGCCACGCGGAGAGCAGGGTTAGCCATGCGTGACTCTGCACCCAAGACCAGCTGTAAATTAAATTCTGGGTCAGATCCTTCAGTGCCATAAAGTGCCATGACTCCCTTGAAGCCACTGCTAAGTCACAGCATCCCTCAGTAGAGATGTTCTTTCTCCTTCTCTTTTCTGTAGGGTGAGGAGAAAACAAAACTGATTTTGAAGCACACTAGTTCCAGGACGTTTCTGAGGTTAATGCAGATGTAAAGCATTTAGCAGATCACAGCATTATTTTTCTCTAAATAAAGTTCTCTCTCCATGCTACCCACCATGTGGCAGGACACTGCCATGCTCACATATTTTAACAGAAGAAATTAAAAAAATTGAATTATTCATTCACCAGAAATCAGTGTGAGGTCTTCTGCCTACAGCACTTCTACACCTATTTTCCTCTAACACTTTCACCAGCATTATTTAAACCCCCAGCCACCCAAGTTTCTGATCCTCTCTGAATGACTCCTGATAGCACATGTGGTCACAGAGCCGGGATGCAAAATCTTGCAGGTCAGCAGCCAAGCAAGCCAGCTCACAGCTTCCCCCTCACCCCCCGACAACCCTCGCCCCCTCCGAGTACAAGGACACCACATGCAAAATCACCAAGTCCACCTTCCTCCTCTCTCTTCAGAGCTATTACAGAGATGAAAACCACCATGGGGAATGCTTGAAGCCAACATGGCACCAGGAGAGGTGTCACTCTTCTCCCCACGCTGTCACTTTTACGGACAAACTGAAGTCAGAGCAGTTGCTGACATCCCCAGGCAGAGAGATGCTCAAGAGAGAGTGGCTGTGCTCTTAACCTTGGCTTCCTCTTCTCATCTCACCCATGGCATGGTGCGATGTCCCTCCTGACGTGTCTCTGGGCACGTTGCAAGCGCCTCTCATCCAGGAGTGACTCCGTAACGGCACAGCTACACCACCAATAAACTCCTGCCTTGAATTAACCCCACCTGCCCTCTGAGCCTGCTGATAATCAATACGTTTCATCATGGGAGCCCTTGTTTCCATCAAGAAAGTCAAGATAAGGTCCATTTACTCAGTTGCCTTCCAGCTGCTGCTGGTGACGGCCGCTGCGCTGAGCTCCTTTAAAAAGCACATGGTGTTTCTCGCGAAGTAATTAAGAAACACATAGCAAGCTGCTGAAAGACCTGAAATTGCAACTGCATGGGCAAGCCCCGGTACAGTCATTAGCAGCAAGTCAGGACCCAGCGCAGCACTTAGTCATTTCACAAGCCAAGGAAGAAGCCTCTCCTCCAGCCCCTCCTCTCACACCACATGGTGACAACAGGTAGCAGCTGATAGCCCCTGACCTCCTAATTACACCACTGAAATAATGTGCCCAGCTATTTGTTGTTCTTTGAGCCCATATGTTAACCGTCCCGCACATCCCTGGCCAATTCATTATTCCCTGAACCCATTGATCACCCATGGTCACACCACCAGAAGACACGAATGCTCACACTGAATGATCGTTAAATTAGACTTGTTCCTACTTGGGATGGATTAATAGCACTGAATCCAGACTCAAGTAGACAGAACAGTTTAGCAAGCGAGGCCTGATGGTAAGACAAGTCCATCATCAGGCCAGGTTGGACATACAGCTCAAAAGAACAATGGTTCAGGTAGAGTTTTTATAGCCACTGTATAAGGGGCTTGCTGGATGCTTTTAAAAACAAAGCCTTCACTGGAAACGCCTTGAGGTATCCAAAGCTTGGTGTGTGTTACAGACATTTGCCATGGCCCACTTGAAAAGAAAAAAACCTAATAAATCCCAAACCCAAAGTTGAGCCCGTGGGTTTTCATTCCCATCATTTTCATGCCAAGAAGCAGCACAACGTTCCCCGGCACGCCGCGCGGTGCCGCGCTAACGCGATTAACCAGGCAGATCCACCATCCACATAAGTCACCCCCAATGCATGGTCAACTTTGAAAAGTTCAGCAGCCCAACAGGTGAGGCCATGAAACCCGATCACGGCAGACAATGTCGTCCCCCCCCCAGCGTCGTGCTGGGAAGAACTTGTCACGTGCGTCATATCGGGCAACATGCTTGAAACAGAGCAGCACACTGAAACCCCAGCAACACGAATAATCTTTGCCATCTGTTTGAACAACTCAACCCTCCTCAGATCTAAAGGAATGATCCCATGCAAACACAAGGGCCTTGCTGACTGATTATAGCCGTCCAGCCCTTCTTTTTTGGGGCCATTTTCTTTCAAACACTGCACAGCAGCTAAGGCAATATGCCATGGGGAGCTGCTACAACACCCACGGGGGCACTGAACCCTGTGCTAGTGTTGAGGGGACCATTAAAAGTCCCCACTCGCTTAAGTGCAATGCAATGCAAAGTCAATAGTTGATTTTAATATTTTTTTAACATTGAGAAAGCAAAATCTCATGGGAAAGCTGCTTGGCAAAGCCATCCCAGAGAACACAACTGAGCTTTAGGATATGCTCATTCCAACCCAACGCAGCTGATGGGGATGTGCTGGAGGAACCGCTCCTCACTCAGGTACGGTCACCTGTGCTCAAAGTCCAACTGGGAGAATCAAGACAGTTCCCCAGATTTCCTGGGGCCAATGAACCTTGTGAGAGTCAGCGGAAACAATCCATTGGGTTTTGCAAGCACCCGGTTGTGTCCACGCCAACACGTCTGGGCCCTGCCAGGGAGGCTGGGAAGCACGGTGGGATTACGTGGCAGGCACTGAACCCTCGCTACCGCTGTAAGGTTGGGATTTAGAGAGAATGGCCAAACACAGGGGTAAAATCCTGCCTTGCTCAAGATCTGCCCTTGGTTCAGCAAGGCTTTCACCCTGAACTTTTTTATCCTTCCCCTGATCCCAGCCTGTCCCATTCCAGGCATCAGCACTGCACTGCTCACACCCACACATCCTTGTGGCAAAAAGAGGCTCCTGGGGAAAATTTAAAAAAAAATTTAAAAATGAGGAAGTTTCTTCCAATTCAGGAATTGCTGTGAAGCAGCACTTTGCACATTAAGGTCCCCAATGCTTATTTAGATGATTGGGCAGTCTAAGCAATGCATGTTTGAAGCTGTTTATTGCACACCACCAGACTGGCCCGGATCCTGCTAACCCAAAGCAACCATAGTCTCAGCATGGAGAATGAATTACAGCAGCTTGGCAATAGCGGGAAGATGAAGCAAGAAGAATTCCCCCCTCCCCGGAAAAAAGAAAAAAAAAAAAAAAGGAAAAAGAAAAAGAGGTCTGCACTGTTAGAAGCAGAGGAGCTTGGGCTAGCACTGCTATCGGCGTTACAGCCAGCGTAGCCACGGCACAGCGTTTCCTAGCAAAGGTCTACAGACTCAAAATATAAATCAGTGATGTCGAGTGGGGCTGGGAATGCCCAACCCATGGCAGAAGGGGCTGGGTATCAGAGCTCACTGGGCCTAAAGTGATAAAAATACCCCAAACCAAACCTCAAAACACATAACACTGATGACATGATCTTTTTTTCTTACCTTATGTTAATTACAGAACAACAGGCTTTCAAGTCCCTAGTGTATTTAAAAATGCATCATTGTGGCATGAAATATTAAATAAATTAAAAAAAAATAATAATTCAACAACTAGTTTTCTAGGCTTGTAAGAAACACTTTTTCCCACCCTAACCCATACAGTAAACCCATAAGAGAACAAGACCTTCCCAACGGGCTGCCGGGCAGGCTGCTTGTCCGGGCGGCCGCACACAGGCTGCGGAGCTGAGCTCCTCACTGCTGTGAAGAAGAAACTTCTATATTATCCAAAAATTCCAGGCGCTACTTAAAATTAGTTTGCAATAGTGGCTGGATCCCGTTTCTCCTCTGTCATGGTACATATTTTCACTCGAAGCAGTTAACATGCTGTATTCATTACCGGGGGGAAAACCCCGCAATGTGCGTACAGAAGTTATTTCCATTAGATTTCTAGCTATCTCACTACCAAAAAATCAGTTTAATTTTTCCCTCTTTTCACTCCACTTTTTAGGAACAGTGGTCAGCACCACTTGATGATGTTTTGCCTTCCACACAAAGGAAAAAAAAAAAAAAAGCTTCATTTCACTTGACAGAAAATGGAGCAAGAAAAAAAAGTTTGTACTCCTTCCGTCAAAAGTTATTTTCTACAGATGAAAACTTTAGACAGAAGTCAGTAGTTGACAGAAACACGATTAAACACAAGCACCCTAAAATATAAGCCTTCACTGAGCTAAATAAGTAAAATTGTGATGCCTTCTGCCTCTCGTAAATCTGAAAAAACCTTCCATTGGAACGCTTCATTATATGGCAGGAACAACTTAAACAAACAAACAAACAAAACCTCCTAACAGATATGACCAAATTTAGCCAGAAGCCAATTGAATAAAATGTACTTTCAGTGAGATGTGGGTAAAAAATTGCAGCTTCATCTTTTCAAAGTCAAGCAACTGGATTTAAACTGCAAGGACCGGGGTGCTAAGGACACGAGTAACTCCCCCAGTTCCAAAGTTCAGTCAATTTGTGCAAAAGCATCTGAAAAACAAGAGATGAGGCTTGCCCAGCTCACTATGTGATGGCTGGCACAGCGGCTATTTTATAGCATTTTTAATCTGATTTTATTGGGCCATTAACAAGAAGATACAAACACTTCTCCTTATTGACATTAAGATAATAAATAAAAGCTTCATTAGGGCTTGGAGAAATAAGCATGTTCTCGAGGAGTGCTGAGAAGCCGAGATTCACTGAAGTCAGTGGGAGTTTTGAGCTATTTAATATCTGATTGCTAACGCTGAAATTTATAGGAACAAACTTCTGCATCTAATCCAAACTGAAGTTAGAGATAATGCACAATTACCAACTTATCTGTTGGTTTGAACAAATACATCCTCCCCCCATATACCTGACACTATTCAGTGTTCCCCCCATCCCAGGCGATCGGGGTCCCAGTCCCACGGACAAACAAGCTCCGCTCCTCAGGGTGAATCGTACAGAGTGATTTCAAGCCCTTCAGCATCACTTACACTGGCTGCTTGGGGACGTCACCATTCAGACCTGCAGAGCTGTTGTATTTCAGCTCAAACTGCCCTTTTGCAAAGATACTATTTAATAACGTAGCAGTGAGTTTGCAGGGATAGGGCCCGTGCTGCTTAAGATTAAGCGGCTGAAAAGGTGAAACTTTAAAAAGTTACATGCAACTTTGATGCCAGCGTCTCCAAATTTAAAAATAACGTGTATCTCTTAAATACTGACTTTTGCCCACTGCATCTGGGATAACAGATTAATGTAATCATAAGCGTTATTCTCTCCTTCTCCCCTTCCACCTCTTACTTGTAAAAGATTAATCAACCATTTTATGGTCTAATTTAGGTGCCTAATTAAAAACAGAGTTCAACACGTACAACACCATTTTGCTAATAAATTCTGACAGGTCTTCTGCTCTGTTATACTCAAGTTCTTCTTTCAAAATGCGAAATTAATATTTAAAAAAAAAAACAAAACCAACAACTGAATTTATAAAGATTTCATCTTGGTCGCTATGGGATGACACGCTACATCCTTCACCAAAATTCCAAAATTTTATAAAACGAAAGTGCTTTCAAAAACGACTTCCTCCTCGCCAGATCTTATCCTGCATTCATTTCACTAACTGCTGAGGGACGGCAACTTTAAAAAAAAAAAAAAAAAAAAAGAGACATAAACCTAATCGGACTTGAAGGGTGGGAGCTGCGAGACTACAAAGAGGTTAAAATTCAGAACTTCACAGCTCGCGTCTAGCTTCAAAGTTTCCACCTCTGCTCCTTTAGTATGCTTGTAAACACCCAGCAGAAAGACATACTCAAATTATTCTTGATAAAGGCACTTTAATCATAAAAGACTGAAAAGAAACCGAAATGCGGTTCGACCCCGTGTCCCGCCGCGCCGGGCTCGTCCCCAGCACCCGCCGCCTCCCG
>NW_020799123.1:3057892-3140206 GCF_003259725.1 Athene cunicularia
CTCCCGCCGCCGGCAGCGCAAGCAGCGCAGGCAAAAGGCAGAGGAGGCGGGCAGCGGGGCTACCCGACGGGCAGCACGCTCAGCCTATCACAGCCACCATCCGACGCATAATGAGCCGGGCGGAGTGGCCAATGGGAAGAGAAGGGGCGGGGCGGACGGTGGGAGGAGAAGCGCTCATTGGCTGGCGGCACGGTGGAGGGGGGGGTGCCTGGATCCAGCCCATTTCCGAGGTTCGCACCGCCGGGGCCGCTGCCGTCATGATACTTAGCAAGGATGGGCGATGGGATGCCAGAAAGTGGTCTGGGAAGTGTTTTGGGGTGAAAAGTGCTGTCTGGAGGTGAGGCAGTGTTGGTGGTGTTTTGGTTTTTTTTTAATTTTTTCTTTCAGCCGTGCTATCCGACGTGAGGGTTGGAACATTACTCAAGGTCCGATCCCTTCCGTTAAACAGACTTGGCTCAAAGCGTAAATTCTGCCCAACCAAAGTGTGTCTCCAGCATCATCGAGTGCTCTAAAACCACAAAGAAAAGGACATTTTTGAGAGAATTTCAACTTAGAGGCCACGGCAGGGCTCTCAGAGGCTGGCTAATGTTTGCTGGCGGGGATGTCTCTCCCCACCCTGGGTAAACCAGGCCCCGGACTACAGAGTCATTTAGGTCGGAAAAGCCCTTGAAGATCATTTAGTCCGACCATTAAAAATTCATACAGGGAGCACCCTGGCTCCTGTAGCCTCTGGCTGAGGCCCCCCATGCATTGTCCATCCCCCAGGGCCTGCACTCAAGAATGATAATCAGACTCGGCTTTATCCCTGAACAAGATTTAATGATGAAATAGTGTGTTTAATTGCTAGACTAAAGATGAGGGTTCAGAGGTCTACCTGCTGTACAGACTCAAAAGAGGACCGTAAGACAAGATAATGCAATTCTGGATTATACCTGTCAATCCACATTTCCCTCCATTCCTTTCGTGTCTCGCTAGATTAAGGTGACGGCAGCCCAACCTTCCCACCCGGCGGGCATGTCCCAGAGAGCTTACAGCTGCACACCCTGGTGTGAGGGCTGCATCTTCCCTTGGGAGGAGAAAGAGAAGTGAGGCAGCCCACGTACTCCTGCCTGTCCCTGGCCAGGCTGGGATTTCCCACTCCCCGTCCCCCCATGGCCGCAGGGAGTTGCCAGCTCGGGGCTGAGCACTGGGACATCACAGCAGTGGGGGCATCTCAGTCATTTCTTCCTCCTCCTCCGAGTATTTGGATTTACCTATTCTGACGTGCGTTGGCTGTTGGATGAGCCACACCTTTCATAGCACTGTATTTTCTGAAATCCCTGCCTGTACAAATACCTGGTGAGATTTGTCACAGTCCACATATTGGGAGCAACAGGTAGAGACCAAACACAACCCAACAGCCCACGAAAGCCCAAACAAGTGTGCCTGGCTGAGGGGACCCTTCCCACAACACCATCAGCTCTGGGACCCTCCTTTCCAGGACCAGATCCTGCCAGCATTTTCCAAGGAGCCGGTGGGGATTTTGCACTCTCCATGGCAGCGCTCACCCAGCAAGCACATAACTCAGTAGCCTCGATGCATATATGCAGCTTTTCTACCATGATTTTTTTAGAAGATGCATAAAGTTTTGTACTGAGTTGGCCTGCTTTCACAGCACTGTTGCTTTAAGGGTACACCCAAGTTTTGCTGGAACTCTACCTTTTATTTTTAACTCCTGCTGCCAAACAATCAGCAAATATTTTACCCACCAAGGGCCTTGATTTTCTTGTGTGTCAGAGGCAACAGCATAATGCTGTCTCCTTCAGCTATCGGCTTCACATTAATTCATGAAAAGTGTCGTGCAAGAGTGAATTGCTCTGGTCACACTGGATATTGTGTGAGCATCTTGTAAAGTAATCCCTGCTACAAACTAGAGTTTACAAACTAATTAAACTAGGCAGACTGAAGGGGGAAATAAGACCCTGAGAGGTGTATGACTTCTCCAAAAGCTGCTCAGTGGGTTAACACAGCACTAAAACCAGGGACTGGGCCACCCAAACTCTCATCAGTACCAGTGCCCATTCTTCCTGGGACCAGGTATTTGCAAAGCAGATATTGGGGTGATTCAAGATCTTTTGTGCTTCAGCTATGGAGTAAAACAGGGAACAATCCCAAAGCACTTCTCTGCTGTGAGATGAAATAGATGGCACTGCTGAGCTCTCTGTGGTATGAAGGGTGATACGAACTGAGCAGAAATGCAGTTGCAGGAGGAGTCACTTTCTAGCTTCCCTCTATGTGCTGGTGAAGCTCTGCCAGCTGGCCCAGACTGGTCACTGTGAAGGGAATTGCAGAGCACACTTCTAGGCAATGCATGAATCACAGTTGCGGGCAGCAACTGTTCCACAGGTGACACAGGCTGGCTTTCCTGGACCCAGATTTACTCACCTTTTTACTCAGTGTTTTGTACAAATCACAACGAAACCTGCTGCTTATGCACAGAGGTGGCTCCATTGCACGTTCCTACACCCATGAGGTAAGAGGAAAACCCTTCAGATAGAATAATTCTCCTTGTTCCTTACATCCACCAGCACTAGCCAGGATAACATCAACAAAATGTCACAGAAAGTTTGGTTTAAGCCCTTAATATATGTCAGCTGTAGCTTGTAAAAGTTGGATTGGCTTTTTAAGAAAAATAGCCCCAAGATAGGTTTTAGTGTAATTGTATCTTCAACAGTTGGACGTCAGGAGTTTTCTCCCTAGGAATGGCAAATGGGTAAGTGATCAGAAACAGCATCCAAGCAAAGGCAGGCTGAGCCCGCTTAGTCTGAGCTCTCCCTCGAGAAGGGGGTGGCAGGGGGACAGGTTTTGACAAGTGGATTGGGAACCAGTTGTGGCTCCATCCTCCAGACTGACCCACGTGCCTCCAGCTGGAGCCTGCTCAGCAGGGCACGAGCCTCCTCCGTACCTGCTGCCACCTCGAGAGCAGAGCTCCAGCATGGCTTGCACGCTTCATCTTGACTCTTGCAATTTGTTTAAGGTCCCACATGCAGCAGTTGCGGCAGGAGCACGTGTGTTTTGCCCACTGATGAGGGCAACAGAGCGACGGGGGCTACAACATGAAGAAACTGGGGTTGGAAAGAAATGGGCACAAACAGAAATGCAAGACTGGGTTTGCTCTGTGCTGCTGCTGCAGAGCCCTTGAATCATAATAGTAGCTGTCTTGCTAGATGGTTAATCAATAAACTAATTGAGCTGCATCAGTATGGTCTCTGGATCCCATTTTTTGATGATTGATTCATTACAGGGACGGCACTGGGAAGGTGCAGCTCCTGACAAGGGGTCACTTGGCGCTTAGTGGAGCACTGCTGAGACGAGCCTGGAGGGTGCTCAGCTCTGCAAAACATACTCATGAAAACAGGGCAGAAAGCAGAGAACCCAGCACAACTTCAAGCCCAGATGATCAAAGCCCCCAGCAAGGACAGTGGAAAGGTCCAGTCTGCAGGCTCATCTCACGAGCATTCACCCTGGGTGACTCTTCCCAGGCCATGTGCCCTGCAGCTGCAGTGATGTGCTTTTCCAGCATCTCAGAGTCTGAGACAAGGCAGCATCCCCCAGGCCCGATCCTATGTTGTTGGCCTGATGCTGAGTTTTACCTTGTTGCTTATCTCTTCCCAACTAGAAAATCCATACATCCTTTTAGCAAACATTATTTTCCTGCCACTGAACAGGCCAGTTCAGAGATGCTCAGCATCTTCTTTCTTTCCTCTGGAGTAGTAAGACTCGTACACCAGTGACAGGGCACACATAGTTCTAAAGATCTGCAGGACCCCGTCCTGCTGGGGTGACAGACAGAGGCAGATAGCCAAAAGCAAGCCAGGATGCTCTCAGTCCCAAGCCAGACAGGATGCAGTTTTCCTGACACGGTCATAGTTCTGTTTGGAGAAAAGTAATTCACCATTTCATGGTGTTAATCAAGTGCATGTTCATGGGAAAATAAGGCATTCTGGAGCATTGAACCCTGGAGTGCTGCGACCTGGCCAGAGAGAGGTGACCAGCCAGCATGACCTCCTCTTTGGGAACATAAAGCACCTAGCACACGGAGAGGCAGGGCTTTGGTGTGGGCCTTCCGCATGCTCTCGTGTGTCCTCTTCCATACAGAGGTATCTATAATGGGGTTTTTTGTCCTCGCTGGTCTTTTTCAGTACTCTCAGTCATGGGTCCGTGTCCCCACCTCTTGTCTCCTTGCAGGGTCCCAGTAAGAGAGATCTCGCATAACATTATTCCACTTCTTCCACCCTAAGAAGTCCTCAGGGCTGTCCCCCTCTCCCTCTCCTACATGCGGGTACTTTGCAGGGCACCCTGTGGGCTGCAGCTATTTCAGGACAGAGGGAAGCTGCTGTATAAATCTTGTGTGTCTGCCAGCAGCCTCCTCTCCTTCTGCACCGCAGCAGCTCTATCACTGCGCACATCTGCTGCACTCATCGGAATGTCACGATAGTGAGGTAAGAGCTGGGGGAAAGGGCCCAAGGCATTTGTGATTCTGTCCTGAAAAATGCATGTGTTAGTATTAACCCACGGAGACACAGCTTGAGGTGAGTGTTTTGTGGGTCGGGATTGCTGGACCAGCAGCCAGTGACCATCCCAGCTGCAAACAGCTAAATGGTGGGGCTGGGCCACCCCGGGGGTGAGAGGCAGTGGGGTGGCTGCGGGTAGCATCACTGGGACTCAAAACGGGTCAGCCACTGCCAGGGAAAGTTCCCATGGCTTTATGCAATCCCTCTGCACATAAGCCCAAGTGCCACCTACTGCTCTTGAGCTTTCAGAAGTGGCTCCGTAACCACCTCAGTGCCCAGGGACATTCCAGGGACATCGCTGCCTCTTGCAGCATTTTGCTGCCGAGCCCTGGGCGTGCTCCCACTGGGGCAGTGGGCAGCACCGCTGTACAGATGTAAGAGGAGATCTTGTTTCTCTCAACCTGAAACCATTTCCTTTCCCCCACTGCCCTCCCTCCCCTCGCCCCCTAATTTGTCCCTGGGGTTTTAATATCTATTTCTCCAAGTGCCACGGGCCAAATTTACTGCCCGCATAACTCCAGCAACTTCAATGGAGAAGAGCGTTTAGGGTGCTCCAAGGAGGCATAAGTGGGAGTGATGTGATGGAATTGAGTAAAGGAAAATATAGTCTGACTGTCAAGAAGAGTTTCCTACCAGCGAAATCTATAGACTGTGGAAGTTTCCCATGGGAACAAGCAGAAACCAAGTTGCTGAAGTCATTTTATAACAGCACAAGAGAATAGGAAATCAGCCCAGTGACTGGCCAAAAGGAAAGGCGAGATGACATAATGCTACTTCTCCTTCTCTAATTTCTGTGGCTGCATTGCTTTGTCCATGGAATTATTTTCACACAACTGGATTTCTCCTTGTTTTTTGAGCGATGCGACGGCCCTTGCTGCTTCTGGAGAGGTTTCAATTCCTCTGCTAAATTCTGGCCTGGATTAAAGATATACGCACTCCAGCCCCGTTAGTCCTCCTGTGATTGCTGCTGCTTGCAAGCCTCTTCTGGGGTCTTTTCTTCTTCCCTGACTTACCTGAGTTCAGCTCCAGTTCTGTTCTTACGTAGCTGTACAAAATGAGTCAGCCTAATTTGGGGATAATGGCAGGGCTCATCCAGGCCACCACAGAGGCTCGCTGGGCTGCAGAAGCTATCAGACATGGATCTGTAACTTGCTGGCAATCAGGACAGAGACCAGGGGTGGAAATCTTCCTGTCTTCAGGGATCTTTCCGGTAGATTCCCGGTGATCATCTGCTGGAAAATCACAAAAGCAATTAGCACATAGTGAAACACTGCTTTCCCTGGTGACTTCTGGTTCTGATAACTACTCCCTGCCTATTTTGGGCTCGGTGTGTAAAACCATGTCTGTACACGCAGTGGGCATGTCCAGCTACCACCCGGTGGCTTTTGCAATCTCTTGCCCATGGAACTTCCTAATGTATTTATGAATGGCTTAACATTCACTCACCGTCTCAACATTAGCAACTTAAAGCGCTACTGCTAGCAACCTCCTACCTCGCACATTTCCCAGATAATTACAGATTAGAACCGGCTAATTTTTATTTTTGTAAAGCTGTCAGAGATCTATGTTTGTTATTATTGTCTCCTAGGTTGCCAGTTGCATAAATACATATGTAAAAACCCCTTTGATCTCTAAGTATAATGACACAGATTTATCAAATGTTTGCCTTTTTCTGTCTCTTTGAAAAGGCTGATTTATGGAGTGCAGTCCCTACCTCCCTTCCTCTCTTGAAATATGAAGTGTTTGTGAGCAGCCAAGGTAATATTTAATATCCTGCCAAGAATCCTTTGCACTTCCTAACAAATGAACTACAACCTAACCAAATGGTTCACATCTGTTTAGCCTCTTCTCCTTTTTAACTAAACAAATTAGCATTAGAATACCTGGGAGGCACACAAAGTCCCTTTCTAGATGACAGAACACAGACAATTATTAGCAAGGGGAGTAACTGTACTGAAAGGAGCAGGCAAGGACCTAGCAGATGTTTTCACATCTCCTGTAGTGTCCATGAATGACCCGCACCGCAGCGGACATGCTGCCATGGCCTTTTGAAGGGGGCAAGGAGTCCATTCACTGTCCCCTCTTCTGAATGAAATTAAAGGCAGTGGCCTCAGCTAGTTAAATGTTTCATTTAAACCGCTTTCAACAAAGATAAGTTTTGCTGGGTGTTTTTTTCCCCCCCATAAATGGGTAAAATAAAGAGCATTGCCCCACTCCTCCCCACCCACATGCCAAGCTTGGAGATGTGTCCTACTCAGGAGGCAACGGGCAGCTCTGGTTTTATTTCTGTTGTGAGCAGTGGGTTCTCACCCCAAGAGCATCAAACCACCCAGCCTCACTGCCCTTCCTCTCTCTGAAATAAGGTAGAGAGTTATTTGGGTTTTAGGAGACTCACGAGGTGCAAATGAACATCTGCAAAGTATATTTTGGGTTATTACAGGCTTCTACAGTCTATGCACAGGCAATTACAAATTCACACCCCTCCAACCACGCGGGGCCTTTCAAGCACCCCTCTTTCCACTGGAGTCTCAAACACCTTTTAATCAGAGGCTTAGGAGCAGGTTTTGGGGCTGAGGCAGGGTGGGATGGGGTGAGACGAGTTATCCGCTGAATGCTTATTTAACTGGATTCATCACTGGAGGAGGGAGCCAAACGAAGCACACGTTTTATTGGGGCGAACACTTAGCTTTTGTTGTAAATGTTGTGAAAAAGAAAACACTCTAAAGCCTCACAGAGATACTGCTGTTAATATATCATCCGAATAACAAGTGATTAAAACCAACAACAGCTACTATGAAAATGTGGCTTTGTAGCACTGGACCGCATGGGACGCAGCAGGGAAAATCATTATGAACACACCAGCGGGGTGCAATTATAAATAAAAACAGCTCTGTAAAGGCTACAAAAGCAGCAATAATCAGTCCGGTCTGTGGTTTACTAAGGGCCAGAGACACATACGGAAGGTGCTATTTATTACCAGAGACAGGGACACCACCGCATGAAGGGGTGCAACTTCAGGATAAGTCAACAGAGGGAGTTCACCGCCATCGCGGCCAACGACTCGCAGCCTGCAGCTCCCTGCCAGCGGCCGGGTGGTTGCATGTCCGTCCGTCCGTCCGTCCGTCCACCCAGCGTGGCCCCCGGCAGCCCCGCTAGAAGCCAAGCGTTCCAAGGGCCGGCGGGGCCGGAGCAGCCTCGTCGGCTCCGAGCTGGGCAGCGAGACGGTGGCTCCGGCACAGGGCACACGTCCAAAGACGGACGCCAGCAAGGCTGAGCCCTGCAGGTAGTTCATACTGTTGGGATCCTTCCAGCGTGGTGGCTCCTCATCTCACCCACGGGCAGCGTGGGAACATCCCCACGGAGCAGCCCTTGCAGGAAGCCCAGCGAGGCTGCTCCGAGCAGGAGCCTGGGCTGTATTGCCAGCGCCTGCCAGCCCTCGCTCCCGCTGAAAGCCAAGTGCACGTAACAAGCTGACAGGGGCCCTAAGCAGCAGGCCAGGGGCATCAGACGGGGGAGACGAAATCTAAATAGTATTTCTCTCTGCTGCTGGGTGACTATGTGGCCCCAGGCATCCCGCTTCCCCTCAGCATGCCTCCGTTTCCCTTCTGTGCTGCCTGGGAGTGGGGATGGCCACAGGGCAGCGTGTCGGTCACTCAGCCCCTCGGCTGCTCTGCGGTGTGGGTATCGGTACGAACCTCTGAATTCAGCTGATAAACTCAGGCTGTTCCCTTCCCCGGTTTGGACGCCATCCAGCAGCTCCCCTGGAAGCACAGCGGAAATGCCTTAATCACCTCGTTTGCGTCTCTGTTTCAAGTTTAATTTGATACAGTGCCTCCTGTCCCTAGCCAAAAAAAAAATCCCAAACATCTCCCAGCCTTCCTTGGCAGCACAAGTCTTGATCTTTCTTTTTGCTCAGAAAACAAAAGACGAGTCCCTGTGCCAGCTGCTTCGTTATAAATGAGCTTCAACTGCTCTGTGCCCATCTGCATCTGGGCTGCCAGTCCCCGTGCCTTGGGACGAGAGGGTCCGCGGCAGAGCCCATCCTGCCTGGCTGGAAGCTCTGTCCTCCCCTGGTACCATGGTCTGGGCTCTACCCCACCCCACCCACAGGGGTGCGTCTTTCCCTCTTCCCCCTTCTTGTTTTTCAGAGGAGGAAGATAGGCAAGATGTCCCTACTGGTCCCAGTTAGGGGCAGGTCAGTCAGTCTGGGAGATTGGAGCCCTTCTCTTTCAAATCACCCAGGGTAATTCCTCAAAGTCTGGATTTCTGTTTAAGAAAAGACAGTCCAGCTACAGCTGCAGTTTAGACAGGTACAAGCAATGCATTTTATAATACGTATTTCATGAAAAATATATATCAAAGGAAAGCTGTAGTTACAATAGAAAGAGTTAAATAGGGGCACAAGGGACAGAAAGGACTTTGCCAATGTGTCCAAGGGGATAAAAGCCTCAACCACCAAACTTCCCAGGGCTCTAGGGCCACACACACTGTAGAGACACACGAAAACCCCCCTTTGGGTGTTGCACTCTGCCTCACCCGACAGGCAGGACTAAAGCAGGGCTTCTAGAAAAATGGTAATACAGGTACGAATTTAGGGCAACTTTGCCAGCTCTAGCAGGCACAGCCAGGAATCCTCCTTTCTAGGCACCTCTTTTAGTCCTTGTGCTCCCCTAAAGCACAAGGACTGTGGCAGCATCTCCCCGCCAGCTCCCCAGTATGGTCTGTGCCTCCCATGCTCAGAGCATCTTCGGAGGTATCATAAGCAATGCTCCAACAAGCATTTGGGAGCAGTAACCTTTCAGGGACTCGGGGAAACACACGGTTACCTTCCCAGAAAGGATAAATGCACCAACCTGAACCCGCATGAGCCTTCTGCCAAATCCTCAGTTCTCGCTCCAAGGCCTGGAGGTGCCAGAACTGGTTAGGAGAGGTAGGAAAAACGTCTCCACATTGTGGGAAAACAGCTCCTTCTGCCAACCTTGTTCTGTGAAACAGTTGAACTGTGACTTTTTGAAACACTGGAAACTAAACCCCAGCCTGAGGCACTGACCCAGGCTGGAAAATCTTCAGTGCAAACAGTTAAAAGTCTGGAAGCAGAAAAGCAGAGGTGATGGAAAGTGTACAAGGCAGAGCTGATGAGAGATACTCCTGCCAGCTCTTTTACATACATGTACTTCTGATGGTGGTCTAAATGGCTTTGGGACACTGTACACATGCTGTGCTCCAAAGACCTCCTTTTCTTTGGGTCAGGGGGAATTTGAGTACTCTGGGCCTGACAACAGCCTTTCGGAGGTGCAGGCATCCTTGCGACATGGCAACCCAGACCAATGCAAGCTCTAACAGAGCACAGTAACTGTCTCGCGTTCAAAATACTGCAAGCTCCATCGACAGAAGGGTTTGGAAGGCACCTCTGAAGCTTGCTAAACGTGGTGTTAAAGCCCTAAAAGTCTGTAATACATTTATTTCAGAAGGGACTAAAAACCATCAATGGAACCACGCACTAAGTCACAGTCTGAGGGACTCTCACAAAGGAGGGTCCTCACCAATGACGCTTCTGACCTCAAAACTCCATTGTCATCTCTGACTCCAAATTAACAACACGCTGTTTGGGAGATGATGAACACTAGAACCAGACTCTGACGTGTCTTTGGCAGGGCCAAGCGCTGGACACACACCTATGGGGCACAAGCCCTGTCCTGCAGGACTGACCTTCTCCATGACTGGAACAATAGGCAAACAACCTCCCAAAGGCAACCCCACCAGCGCGGGTGGCATCCTGCATCCCACGAGCCCTTGCCTGAGCCGGCTCTTCGCCTGGTTAAGAAATACCATGACTAGAAATGCCATCAGGGACAGCCTGCAATGGAGCTTCTAGTATTACCACCTCCAGCTGAGCTGCTTGGTAGGAAAACAGTGCTGATATTTCTGTTTTAAAAGCAAAGTGTTCTGTAGACAGCTTGCATTTCCAAGGAAAGGGGAATATCTAATCACCTCTGGAGAGCAACAAGGACAACACGCTTTCTATCTGTAATGATAATGATTTCTAATAGTATCACTCTGTTTCCATTCCTACTCTCCTGGGATCGTCAGAACTGAAAAGGATGTGTGTGTTTTGTGTAAGCCTTGAAATGCCATGGCCTGGCTGAGTGGGAAACGCTGCTGGAGCCAGGAGAGTGTGAATGTGTTACTCTGCTGGGGCAGATTATATCGGAGATTGATACAGGAAGCGAGAAAAAAAAAACCCAGTGGGGGAAATGAGAAGGGAAAGAGCTGTGTGTGCAGGGATTGGGTTTCCTTATTCATGCTGGAACACAGTGCAGAGCCCCACAACTGCCTGGCCTGCTGGGACGCCTGCCATGCCAGGGTACTGCAGGCGGGTTCAGCGGGACCTGGGGGCTCCTTGCAATCGCAGGAGCTCGGGGCAGTTCACAGAGGTGTAGCTCAGCTCCCTGTGCTGCCCTTCCAGGCAAGTGCTGTGCTGAGATCAAGTGAATCGCTGAAGGTCAGAGCAATGAAGAGATCCGGGGGGGAATCCAGCACCACCTCTCTGCAACGCTTCTCAAACCATTAGCCAGTGGTCTCTTGACAGGGACGTACAGAATAAGGGGTATGGGACTGACAAAACCATGAGCTGTTCACTCATCCAACAAAGCGAAGTATCTTCGTCCCTGTTTCACAGATGGAGTGCATTTCTTCAGCAGAGATCTGGAAAGAATGAAGATCCCCTGAGCCTTAGGGCTACTGTTTTATCCACAAAACCACACAAAAGGTTTGAAGTCCAAATAGAGTAAAACCAGCTTCACCCTCTTGAGTCACTGGCTCAGATTCCTCCGTGAGCCTCAGTACAGGCTTCTGGTGGTGCAAAGCTGTCTGCTGTAAAAGCAACACCTGGATGGGACCATCTTGGCTACCAGCAGGCCTGGGGGTAAGAGGTACGCAGCACATTGCTGGTAATTTTTTCACCCCCACATTAAGAGCAGGTATTCTCCAGGAGGGCCATTTCATGGGGACATCCCAAGTAATCAGAATAACAGGATGACAAACAACCTAGATTCAAGTTCTCCAAATGGGACAAAGAAAAAAGCTATTGCAATTCTACGCAGGAACCTCTGTTTCAGATTCAAGGAGCTGTGCAAAGCCTGATGCTTGCACGGCCCAGCCCTGAGGTGCAGAAGCCCAGGTTTAACTCCCGGCACTGCCCTGGCCCCCCAGTGAGACATGGCATGCACCTATCCTGCCTCCTTCCCTGCAGAATTTAGGCAGCAGTATCAGCAGGGCTGGAGTGGGGATGGCTGACATTCATCCTCCATGTAGGGCCACAGGGAACACAAACACCCTGGGATGAGGGCAGACAGTAGTTTTTTCATTTCCATAGTGGCACCAGCAGTATGGAAAAGGACACCTGAGAGCACCTACAGTACTCTCCATCTGCAACCAAGATTTCAGTTTGTCAGTGTTTTTATTTTCAAAACACATGCAACAGCAAAAATTCTTAAAGGCAGTAAAATGACAGTAGATGTCTTCATCCATACCTGACACATGGCCATTTTGTATCAAAGCAGAGAATACCTTCTGGGTGAAAAAAATTTTTTTTTAATTAAAAAAATAAGGTATTTCTTACCTTTAGATCTCAGATCCAGTCATTCTAAAACCATGCTTTCTCTCCAGGCCAGACCAACTGGGTGTGGAGATGCTGGTGCAACTCAGTGACCTGCATTTTGCAGACACTCAGTGATGGTTATAAAGCTCCTGTCTAGCCCTAAAACCCGTGAATATTACACATTTTGGCCCAAGAAATGAAGATGACTGCGCTTCAAAATGGAACCACAGGCATGTCCTTGGGACCTTTAATCAAAACAGAGTTTGTCAGGACAGCACCCGGTACTTGCAGGTCATCCTGAAGCCTGGCTCTATAATGACTGAGGAGAAAACCACAACCCTCCTACTTCAGCACCACTTTCTGCCTCTGGGAGCAAAATCTACGTTTTCTGTGAGCCATCTGCTCTTTTCAGGTTCGTCTCCCGGCTAAAGGTTGACCAAATTCTTTGGTTTTGCAGAAACCCTTTCCACTCACATGCAACTTAATTTCAGTGTGTTTTTGCACAATGAGCCAGTATTTCACAAGCTGTCCTTGCCCTTGCAGTGATCAAGAAGAATATTATTGCTGTGAGAAATGCCACAAAACTATTTTTGCAACTAATTGAACTGTACCAGACTTTCAATCATACGTGAATTGTTTAAAAAAGATTTTGAGCATTCATCTTTTTTTTTTTTTTTTTTTTTTTTTTTTCATTTTTAAAACAAATCCAGGAGTTGCACAATTTCCAGACATTTCTACGAAGTGTTGCCCACAGTAACTTGAGTACAATGGAGTCTGTCAGACAAACAGTAAGAGGGAACTCAATCCTGTCATCTGCAATCACTTGAGAGTCAGAAAATCTTGCAACCGTTTACTTAAGAGCCATGTAAAACAGGTGGCTCTGCTCCTGTGAGCACCTCTGCCAGCAGAACAGAGGTTAACCATGTCACTCCTGATTTACACCAGTGTAACTGAGACCAGAAGTTGGGCCTGAATCATGAAAGCAGCCAGTGAAGATTTTATGTCAGCGTGATATGCACGTGGTGGCAGATTTGTGACATTTCCTGAAGGGCTTTATTTGGGATCAAACTGAGACAGTGTCTCCCATTTCAGGTATTACTGTATCTTTGGATCAATGCACAACCGTGCTGCCCAGTCCCTTTCCATGTGGGAAAGAAATCTTGGCATGAAAATGCATCAAGTCATAACAGGCACTAACTACCACAATAAACTATAACACTGTCTGTCTGTGCTGGATGCTGCTGTGTTTGGAAGCATCCCAGTGCGTCACAGCCAGCCCCAGGTAGGCTGAGGGTTAGCCACAGCCCCGCAGTGGGATCGCAAGCACATTAGACTGTGGCTAGAAATGTTCTTCAGCATATCAGTTAACAAAGATAATGCATTTTCCTGGTGAGGCTATCCACAGTAATTGCTTTTGAGAGACACTGGCTGCCTCAGCAATTTGAACATTATAATATTAGATAAAAATCCCAAACTTTTTTCTTGTAAAATATGTTTCCTTACCGACTACATACTCCAAAGGTGAGGCCTTCTCTCTCAGCCACCACAGCATGATATTAAATACAATTCAAATTCTTGAGGCAAGTCCAGAGCTCGTCCAAGGACACTGAGACTGAATGGGCTGGCACAAGACATATTAGCATAGAAAAGCCTTGAAACTACCAGACTCTGAGATCTGCTTCTCACCTCCCACACCTTTTCAAAGCTTCACTGACATAAACAGTAACGGCAGTTTTTACCAGCTGAAGATCTGACACACAGGACTCAAACTCTAATGACGTAAAACCACATGGGAGTCAGAAATTCCCCGTGATGGATGTACAGCAGAATGGCTCAGTGTGTGTTCAAGGTACATGCTGCAGAAGAGCTATTCATTGGAGGTTGTTTAAATGCTGATGTCTAGTGTGCTGAAAGACAGCTTTCTTACTCCTTTAGCATTGTGCCAGCTGTACGAAAATTAAAAATCTACTGGGGTGAATGGGAATCTTGGGAAAATTAGCTGATTGAAAAAAGCCTCAGAAACTGAAGGCTTCTGTGTAATATCAGAGCAGGGACAGCATGGATCGAGACAAGAAGAGTTCACCCAACCCACCATGTGCTTCAAAGCTTAATTTGGAAAGGATGCTTGGGGAGAAGGGGTGCTAAATCATTCATCTGTCGCTTCCTGACGGCTTCACCAAGGCTGCCAGTGCTGGCGGTTAGTAAATGTGCGCATGTGACTCGCTAAGTGGAAACCTAACCACGAGATGAGAGACCACGACTCCCGGAGACTCTGGAAGGCCATCCCAAAGTGAGGTGCTTCTGACATAGGCTAAATTGTAATCCGTGATGAGTGAACGGGCCTGAGGCCCACGAATACTTTAATCTCTCATGTCTATTCCCTTTCAGACGAAAATAAAAAATTATCGCATGAGTAGTCGCTAGGCACAAATGATTCTTCTTCAAACCGTTCCCCACAGGTTTCCCCCTTGTAATTACTAAAATATACTACCTGCTGTGTCACAAGGATGACAAATAATTGACATTTAAGGCAATCTAATTTCCATAGCCCTCCTATGACTTTCACCCAGCAGATCGCCTTTGTCTTCCTTCTCTAGGAACGATTTCTTGCACGTGAACATGACCAGCAGCAGCAGCGGCAAATGCCACAGGCTGCAGAAGAAGAGCTTCCTGGAGCTGCTGCGGTCTGCATCTCTGTAGAACCGAAAGCCGAGGTAGGAGATGTAGAGGTTGATGGGGAGCGAAATGATGGGGAAAGTCCACGTGGTGATGTCAAGAAGGGGAGCCACCGCTGAGAGTCCAATTAAGGCCAAGCAGTGCCGCAGAGCCACCCGCCTGCAGAGCCCTGGGTGGGTGACGGACATCATGCAGTATCCTCCTCGGGAGTAATCTTCCCGCAGACCCCAGCTCAGGGCATTGAAGTGAGGGAACTGCCAGGAGTAGAGGATTCCTCCTAACAGTAACGCACCTGCAGTGTCAGAGAGAGAGGGAAAGATGCATTAGCAGGCCAGTGCAAGGAGTGCTATGTAAAGACTCTGCAGATCTGGGCTGTTCGGCTGTTTATCAGCACTGTGAACCTGTTACACCGCCCTGGGCAGGAGACAAGGCACACTCTGTGAGATAAGCCATCCTCTGTTTTTACAGGATTTACACAGGGTTGTGCTCGGTGGTTCTTCTGTTTTCGGAGCACTTAATTTGAAAAGCATTTCAACAAGTCACTTCCTCCTAATGAACCACTGCTAATTGGTTTCTGTGCCAATTCAGTCTCTACCTGAGGGAAGATTGATGGAAATGAAGCAAAGTTGGGCAAGAGATTGTTTTCCTGGGAGCCTCTAGCTTCTGCTCCCGAGTTCCCGAGTTGGTGTGTCCAAAGCAGAAAAAAGCTGATGGGCAGTGTCACACTGGCCAAAACCAGGGAGTCCTGCTCAATGACAGCAGAAAAAAGAGGATAAACCAGGAAAATACAGCACCTGGGTAGCCTGGAGTGTGGCTGAGCTTTCTGTTTGCCCACTGTATGAAGGGAGGGAGCTGCTTATGGCGCAGGAGCAGCTCCATCACGGACAGTGGACAGGCGGCAAAACTGGCAGAAGCTGCTAACGAGGTGACAGAAGACTAAGAACCTTTTACTCCTTCAAACCAACTGTAGAAACTTACAAGTAGTTTGATCAAATAAATATATTCACACCAGTTAGCTCCTTTTCCATTTAAAAAGGAGCTATGGAAGCACCACATTTTTCACAGCTATCCTCAGGACATGGTACAGGGCTTATCGAGACAGAAGCAGCTGATATGCTGATTTCAGAGAGCTCCAAGGAGCCCCTCAGACCAAACTCCTTTCACTAATTTTGTCTGAAGACACAAAAAATCCCCCAAGGCTGTTGCACATTATGAGCATTCCTGGATTTTCCTTTTGTTTCCCCAGCTCCCAAACACTCTGCTCCAGCATTAACACTTGCTTTGCATGTCTCTGCCTCCATGAGCTCATCCTCTCTGGAAACTACTTCTCAGCTGAAGCCATGAGTCTATCATCTTCTTAATGACTTGATAGAAACGGAAACAGCAACACTTCTCTGCACACAGGTTAATGTATTTAAATTCTTTCCCAAACGCTCACTTCTTCCCTAGCAACTGTTCAGGTTCTGACAAAGACCAAGTCACTGTCTCCTCTGAACTGCTTCGTGGTTCACATCCTCTCTGCACCTGCTCTGGCTCTATGTTTGGGGCTGTGCAGGTCTAATTCCTGTTTTAAACAGCACACCATACGCTGCTGTTGTCATGCAAATAATAATAATAATCATCTAAGTTTGCAAAAGTGCCCTTTTTTTCCACCCTACCTTATCAACCACTGAAGGAATGGTCCATTATACTTAATGTGGGTTTCCAGTTGCTTCTAAAATCCAGTAGTGGTATAAAAGACCTGTCTCATCACTCTTTAAAACGAGTAACAAATACCCCATTAGGTGAGGGCACGCCTCAAAGTTGATTGCATGGAGCTAGACGCTCATATATTGGGCATGCAACTTTCAGAAAAATATTGCCTACTACGAATTACAGGTGATTTCCTGGATTATGGCCCCAAACTTTTGCAAATCCTGCCATTTGATCCTACCAAAGTCAACTTTCAGGGTGTGGATGCTTAGCACTTTCTCTAAATTGGAACGTTTTAAGATAGTTGATGGTGCACCCCAAAATTACTGTTAATTTCAGAAAATCATGGCAAAAAAAGTAATTTTGGCCCTAACAAGATAGGATTTGATTCAGTTCTGTTGAGACCTAAGGGAGTAGCTCTAGTGCAATGGACTGATATAAAACTTAGAAGGAGCAGTACTCCCTACAGCAAGGGAATGGAAGGGGGAAACGTTCCTGTAATACGTCATTCTTTAGCTTTTTCCTATTCTTGTAAAACATATTACTGGAGGCAAGATCCTGAATTTGATAAATCTTAAGATAGGAAAAATTTTCAAGTTTCACATCTGAAGTGCTTTAGAGACATTAGCTTGTAATTTTTTCAGAACTTAGGGAAAGGTAAGCTACAATTATCCATCAGCTGAGGAAACTTAAGCAGATGGAGTCGGGGCCAGAATTCCAAGGCAGAGGCTATATCTGCTTCCCACGGCTATGGACCAGGCGGCTTTTCATCTGGCCTGTGCTGCGCCCCTGTGTTGCGGCTGTAATGCAGGCTTTGCTTATTCAATTGTTCAAACGTTGTGTGCAGCCAAGCTCAAAACACACCCTAAACCTCAAACACACAAAAACCTTTAACAGTTCTCAAACTATAACACCATTAAAAAGAAAAAATATAGTCTTCTGAAGAAACTTTTAAACACAAACAGACCAACTAAACGACTTGAGGCTGGATTCACATTTACAAAGGTCTGTTTTTTACATGCAAGTCTTTGGAATTTAATTACTTTGATTACATTACAACCATTGAGATAATTGATATTTTACAGAGAAGCTGAACAGTAAAACAACTTAATAGCCCATTATGAGGATTTTAACTGACCCGATCTTTTTGTTAGTTTCCCATGTGCCTTGGACATCCTGTAATTTCCTCTGCCTGGGCTCAGATTGTCAGGTTGTCAGAGATTTTTAAGTGTCACGTAAGACTGATGACTCGCAAAGCACCACACACGGTACAGTACAATTCAGCATCAAATGAGCCCACAGTAGGAATCCTGTCAAGCTCAGAGCAGACACTGTAATAGTCATTAATTACGAGATGAATGTCAACTATGTCATAATTAGGTCAGCAGTGTTTTTAAGCAATATTACAGCAAGACTAACTCTGGAGACTAACCTGGTTCAAAACAGTGCAGATTCTACTCTGTGCAGTTACCAACAGTTTGGGAACTCAGTTTAATCAATGCAAATCTTTTTTTTCTCTACGGAGTTTATAATTAAGTGAAGACCAGATGAGGTTGTTCACAACCATAACACACAGAGCTGTCACGGAGTTTGCAAAAGCAAAGCTGGCTGTCGTAGCAGAGCCATGGCACTTGCCTTAGCACTGGGAGACAGGCAGCACGCAGGGCCACCGCAGCGCCCAGCCTCACCATGGCACACGGAAAACCTGAGCACAGGCGGACAGACAGACATTCATAGTAATCTCAGCTTTTTCACAAGTGATTATGAGACCACAAGTACCTGGCTCGTGGATAACCCAAACTCTTTGGCCTTTTTAGCCAAATTTTTAATAGCTGCAAGTTTAGCCCATTTATGACCACTTCCAAACTCCCCACTTCTCCAAGAGTGAGAACCTGGGACAGCTGTGAGCTGACACTTATAAAGCCTGATAACTTGTCAGACAAGTCCTGTTTGATTTTGAAAAAAAAGTGAAGTCTATTTAGGCAAACAGGACCCAGGTCTCAAGTACTCTTTCAATCTTGTGAGCAAAATAGGTAAAAAATGTTTCCTTGTTGAGATCCTATTGTTTAATCACTTGTACTAGCTTAAATCGTATCAAAAGTTACAGGACTGCAGAGAACCAGGTAGGTCCTATAGCAACCACAGAGTTAAAGACAAATAACAGGTTTTACTGTTCATCATGTATTTAAGGTTAAGCTATTATTTCTTTTCCAAAATTCTTTTAGAAGTATTTAAATAGCAATATATCTTCTTTTTAATAAACAAGAACAAGCTGAGATTTTTATTTTATTTTAATATCTAAGATATAGCCAAAATGTCAAGTGGCAGTGAAGAATGTAGAAAATGGTTTTCTTTCTGTAAATATATTTTTATCTAGTGAAATACTGAAGCTTTACAAATTGTACTTTTCCTAAACCAAACAAGACACTAAATTCCACAGTCATTCAGAAACTGCTTGGCAAGATGTTTTAAGGTTCAGTAAATTTGGGTAAGACTTGGAAATAATGGTGAGATGAGACTTCCAAAAGCAGCTACTGATTTTGGGCTTGCAAACTGCAGTAGCTGACAGTCTAATTTTCAGAATTACAAGAGCAAGAAGCATTCCCATCTGAAGTTATGCTCTTCACAGTGTCAAGTCAAAAAAGCCACATGGTACCTCTCAGCTTTGACTAAAATTTCATTGTTTATTCCTTTCAGAGCAATTTATAATGACCTCATTTGCTGGATGGTCCAAATCTCAGGTAAGAGAGCCACGTCAGCCCCTGAGCCTGCTGAGTCCTTGACTTCTCTCCTAAGAGCACCTAGGAGCAGAAAACTGGAAGATGGTTTTTAGGGTGTAATCCCTTGCAGGGTGTGAACTCTCACTACTGGTTAATACATGGAGAGAGAGCAAAGCAATCAGGTAGCAACAGCTTCCTCTCCTGTCTATCCTGGGCTTGTGCCAGGATCAGTGATCCAGGGATGAAAAACTCCAGAGCCTAGTGTAAGTCCCCCAAACTTCTCATGTCCTGTAAAGGGTACAGAGTCTCTTCAAGTCTATACTTCAACTACTCAAGAAAGTGTGGGCACATTCAGCTGCCAAGCTATCTGTGCCAACAGAAAACATGCCAGTAGCATCGTTCTGAGCAAACCGTTTCGTTCGTGTAAAGCAACCTGAGGACTGCAAACCTATTTTCTCATCCACTAATGGGCAGGAGTAATGTTTAGATCCTGCCTGCCTGTCTCGTGTTGAAGATGCCACTCTCTTAAGCAGGGATTTGAAATATGCCTTTTTCATGCTGGCAATAGCTTTCATCATCAAAGAGCTTTATACATTGTACAGTTGGCACATGGAGCAGTAGCGATGATTTCACCTGTCTGCCTTAAATGAGGCACAACAGTTTGGGATGATCCAATCGAAATTCTCAAAAAAAAAGTCCTGAAGGCAAGTCCTTCCAGGGTAGAAAAGGACTTGAACTACAAGAGGGCACAGGCTGGAGCACAGCTTGTGTTGGTGGAGCACTAGACTCTGGAGCAGGGCCAGCTGGAGTCCAACCAGCCCGGGCACACAGATGAACGTGGGCCTGTCTGCACAAATTGAGGCAAACATGTCCAAGGTTATCTACAGAGTCTGCTGTATCAACATTGTGTTCCTGGAAACACACTGGAGATGAACAACTTTCTTCTTATCCATCTCATTGTTCTGTAGACAACACACAGTGCCTTCCCTCTACATAATGTTCTGTAAACCTCTCCTATCACTTTCAAGCTCTAGACAGGACAAACACCTATTTACTTAATCAATAAAACAACAGAAAAAAAAAAAAGGAAGGGGGAGCTGATCTGTAGCATCAATTCAAGAACGGACTTGCTCCTTCTGTCTTTGCTTTGGTGCTGCATATGTATGACTGGGAAGTGGCCAACCAGGCATTAGAATAAACATGGAATGGTTAAAATATCAGCTCCAAAACAGATGTTGAAATCTTACTGCATTTCCCAAAGCTGGTGTTTACTGCCTTGGCAACCTAAGAATGCTGTTTTGCTTAAAGCACAATTTTAGTAATTCTTCTGCCTTGAATAATGTGAAGGAATTTTAAAATTATTTCCAGACCTTGGTAGCTCCCTAACTTATTAGAGGAAAGCACCGGCCTTTTGTTTCTAGGAAACTGGTATGAGTTTGGCTGCTGTCAGGAGGGGAAGGCTTTGGTAGTCTAAGCTCAGCCTTTTAATGGATCGTAGTCAGGAAACAACCACACACCGTTTTACTTGATAGCACACAACTGGCTCTCCTCCCTTAAAAGATGTTGAACAAATTACTCCTCTTTAATCCAGACAAGGTAGATTAGAGTGCAGAGACTTGACTTGGTCCAGCTGTATCCACCTGCTGGAGAGCAACCACACTGTCTCAGACAGCATTTTTCACCTTTTCCACAGGAAATTTAACATAAGTAGTCCGAAACTACTCACTGTGGTCCTGCATGATTTTTACAGGATGTTAAGATCACAGTAAATATACTGGATACATCCCCAAAGCTTTCATTTTCTATCTTTTCTTTAGTGCCTGTTCACAGCAAGTTTAACACAGTAGTCTTCCCTGGAGATTTCGAACTATGCAGCAATTATGGGGGTAAAGAAAGATTTTGAAATCTTGTCAAAGTCTTGTTGCCCATTGCAGATTCAATGTAATATTAAACACCCAAAGTATTATGTGGGGGTGTTGGTACAAATATTCAGAGGAGTTTGGAGAGTCGCGTCCATAGCAGAGCTGTAGTGTCCTGATACGTAAGGATGCTTTAAGCTGGTGGTGACATTTTCTGTTTGTGAAGGAGAGCTGGAAGGTGCAATAATTACTGCCTTTCCATCAGCTTGTTTCAGTGGTGGAAAATGACTATTAGGGTGAATCAACTGGCCTCCAATTACAAGGGTTCAAGATACTGCCCTGGTACCATCACTCCTGAAGAAACATGTTACCTACTATTTAATTTTTCCTATTGCCTTTCAAAGTAAGAAAGGTATTAGCTCTACAAAATTTACATCTTAATTTGTGATTACAAAGCCTTCTCAAATGCAAAGACATTTGGGAATTCTCTAGTCATGAACCTTAACCAAATTGATGCAATTCCCCTTATTTTACCACTGTGGCATTTCCTATATTAGCACCACAGCAAGACAACAACTGGCACTTTTGCTTCCACTGGAAAACAAAAGCAGATGCTGCTGCTTGTGTCAGATGCCGCGTGCGTGGCTAAGCAGCCTTGAGAAGGAAAAAAGGAAAAGTATCGCTTCTAAAGCTTTGCACAAGGTCTCTGGGCTGCAAACAATGGTCCCGGCTGTCAGTGCGGGCACGCACAGCCCCGTGCATGGCCCTAATTGTGAGCCTTCAAGGTTACACGGTCATGTAAACTAAGGGCAAGGAGGAAAACACTGGAAAACTCAAAAGCTTCATGGTCATGGGTTTCAATAGCTGTTTCTTTTGAAGGATGGCACAAAAGGCTTGTGGAACAGGAATGTCTTGGGGCTGCGATAGACTTCTCTGCCACTGCACATAAAGGGAAGGGGATGTTGGCTGTGTATATGGTTTGTCTGCGAAACAAAAGGATGATCCTCGTGTCCACCACGAATGGGAAATGAAGTTGGCAGTGGGGTTTTTCACCTCGAGGGAGTGTTCCTGGCCACTGCCTTTAACAGGAGGAAACCAGATGTCCTCAGGTACACTTTCCATGCGGAAAAAAGCTGTGTGCATATGGATACACACAGGCATGCACACTTTTTGTATGACACACAACAGGTTATTACAGCCAAAAGCCTCTCCAGGAAACACCTTTCATTATATAGGCAAGGTTGAAAAAAATATTGCTAAACATAATTCGTCTTAGCTAACTTCAGCAACAGATGACATAAAAAAAGCGAGCCTGTTGGGTAAGATGAAAATACAGTCTTTGCATAGACCATTCGTTATGTGCAAATATGTTTAGGAAGTTATTTGCCAAAGGACCAGACTCAGCAGAGGAGTGCAAACCTGCAGAGCCACACCAGGGGCTCCTCATCAACCACCTCTTCCAGGCTCCCTCTGGGGCTTCCACATAGGGTGGGGGTCCCTCCTGCAAACCCCGCCACTGTGTTTGCAGAAGGAGTGTCGTGTCACACCCAGGACATTGGCCCTTCTCCTGCGGGTCTTGTGTCTCACACATGGGGGTGTGGGGGCTGTTGCATTGCCCCATCTCCTCCCCATGCCCCAACAGCAGTGTGCAGGGCAGAGAACTGGGTAAGGGCATGTTGCCTGTGAATCCATGGGGTTGGTCCCCAGGGTGTCCCAGCAGTGAAACTGTCATTTCTTTTGTCTCTTGTGAAGATGGAAAAGCGGAAAAAAAAATAGCTCACTGGCTTTTGTCCTAAATTCAGACCAGCTGCTTACTAGTATTGTCCTTCTGCCTTGTTTTTTACAGTTTTTGCCCCCACAAAGCACATTCCTGGGCCCCCAGCTTCCAATTCTCATATGTCAGTGACATGAATATCTCTGCTTCCTCTGGAACAGACCACAAATTCTGCTGTCTTTCACCTGCGAAGTGAAACCCCAAAAAGCTGAGTTTACTAGAGGGAATTTATAGCCAGAGTCTCCTCTGGTCCTGTGGCAGGGCGGCGGAGCTGCCCTGATCCAGCAGGCGGCTGGCTCCCTGACCGTGCATCAGGGGGCTCTGAAAGCTCAAAGTGCTTAACTGGAAGGGGCACAAAGATCTCCAAGCTTATTTTCCATGCAATTAAGCTGTTGCTTTGCTCTCCCTCCTCCTGGCAGACAAGTGCTACACCAGGGAAGGTATGAGAGACTCCAGCCATTGACAGGTTGCGCATAGCCCCCCCCTCCCCTATTCTCTTTTTTTTTTTTGTTACTGAAACCATCCATCTGCCAAATGTCACTAGCTGATAAGAACTGCCCGTTTTTAAATCCCCATTTGTAAATAGATGTTGGCTGACATAATTAATGTCTACCATACAACACAATTTGAATTACAAAGTAAAGGCAATTTAAAAATCAGCCTCCACATGATTACAATTGATACTCAGTCTACAAATTCCACAGCCCCAGGAATTATTTAAATTTCTGAAAATGAATGAAAATCAGTACAAGATGTTGTTCAGGAAAGCAAGACCAGAAGTGGAGCATCTGAGATAAACTAAATAGTCTCTTGAGATAAACATTCTTTGGTGCAGTAATACCTATGGCTCCAGGCCACCATGGGTCTGTAATGTCTGCTATACTGTCAGGACTGTTATCTGCTATGCCACTGCCACCTACTCAGAATAAATCCCCTTAACTGATAAGCACATTATGTTGAGGACCCCTGCTTGTCACTTCCATCTAACTGGGTGGTTTGTATCAACACCGTGGCACTGAATTGTTCCACTCTAAGACACCAACACCGCTCGCCGGCTGGGATTGAGCCTTCAGTGCATACGCACAGGAAGGTCGGCAGAAGTGCAAAATGTATAAGGCAAAATACAGGCTATGGCACTTGGAAATGTTTACCCCAGATTCAGTTTTTCTGCTAACTAGAAACAACAAGTTTAAATGGACAGCAAACATTTCTAACAAGCAAGCTGCGGAGTCAGTCTGGGGAGAAAGACCAGCAACACAAGAGTAATTTAAAGCAAGTACACGTTGTGCCTCTCACACGCCAAAATAAACAGCTCTGTTACTTCCTAAAGATGTCTGTACACACACTCAACAGCAGCATGGCACAGCCAGGAGTGCTCCTGCACGTGGATCCTGCGCAGGAGGAGGACCCAGCACAGAAGAGGACACGCTGCCAAGCCTTGCCTCTTTTTCCTGTCTTTATGCTATCACTTAAGGCTTTAAGTGAATTTCAATACCTTCCTGCTTAGTCCTTCCTTCGTAAAATGAGAAGAAGTAATTTGAGGGTGTCCAGATTTACTAGAAATTAAAAATCTCTTTGGAAATAAATGGTACCACCAAGGAGCAATGAAAACAGCTTTCAAGGAAGCAAACGTGTTACTGCAAATCACAGGCTGGCAGTTAAGTTCTGCATAAATACAACAGATATGTGGTAGCGATATCCACGTGATAAATTACATTTATCATGCACCTTTGACCATCTCACCTGCACTCAGCTCCCCCAGTGAGGAAATGTTAACATTCCCGATCTTTCATCAGTTTCAAACAGCTGCCATTAAAAAAAAACACAAAACCCCCCAAACCCACAACAAAGAATTCCACATCTTCCCAGAGATAACCTTATCTTTCACTTTTGAAATGTGAGGTATTCCCTCACAAAATCCAGGGTTGGGGGCAGGGTGTTCAATCAGGCTTGAGAACATATAATTAAAGGTATCTATCAGGAGCAGAAATGGAAGCAAGCATCACTGGGAATCACCATCAGACCTGCAAAAGATGAGTAGTGCAAGAAATACCAGCGAGTGTTTGCATCACTGGAAATACAAGGGTCCCAGATTTTTATCTGCAAACATGTGATATTTGTTTCTTGTGCAAGAAACTGTCAAGGTATTAATCTTTGAAAGAAGAAAGTTATAAACACGAGGACAAACTAAACCAAGGCTGCTCCAATCTGAGACACTTTGTTATTACCTCTGGAATCAGAAACTGGGAATCATCTCCAACTCTCTCAACCACCCAAGAACACCTCGCAGCAGTAGCTATGAGCCAGGCCAGGGATGTTACTGAACTCCTGACTTTCCAGCCGAGTGCAGACAGGGCTGTCCTGGGGCACCACACAGTACTGTGTAACACTTGAGTTACCCCCCTTAAATGGTAATGAAAGCTCTACACTTAAATATTGTTTTCCCTACAGCCAGCAACATGTATAACAATGTGGCTGCTGTGAGAAGATTACAAGGAGAGAAAATCCACAGGAAAATGTAAACTCAAAAAACCACCAGTTAAGCAGTGAGAACCTTCCTTCTCATTAGTTTTCTAACTCTTTTCCTTCACATTCCTCTTTGTTACTGAGTGGAATGATCTTTTTTTTTTTTTTTTTTAAATGAGGTGCAAATGCATTTTCACACCTCTACCTAAAACTAGGTTAAGTCTCCAAGCTAATTACACATTATTAATGAGTTCAACAACTGTGGGTAGGCTGGTTAGAGAAGGGACGCAGGTCTGCACCTCATGTGTATGATGCACATGGACACATGCTTCTACCCTGCGCAGGTCTGATGCTGCCAGGTGCTGAACTCTCTTCTTGTCTGCAGGAGTAGAATGTTTAACACTGAAAATCATAGTCTACAATGCAATCTTCTTCTTCTATTTCTCTTTTCTCTTAAAGGTGTTTGTGGGGTGTGGGATTTTTTTTGCTTTTTTTTTTTTTTTTTTTTTTTTTTAATACTGAAATGTACTAAAATATTACATTCAGATCACCATTTTCAGGACTGTCCCCAAGTGAACTTTGTTACAAAGACCAGTATCAACTCAAGAACATTTCGTTCTCTATTAAATAAGCCATCTGGCCTCACTGACACAGACTGGGAGGTGATTGTAGAAAGTTTTAGCTACCCAGAACAAACAACACCAGGTTTATGCACCACTGCAGATCATCATGTTTTGGCAAAGTGTGCTTAGGTTGTTTGAAGTTAACCATCTTCCACTGATGGCATTGTTGCCAGACATTATCGCCGCCACAGCAGAGCTGGCAGCAGGACACGGAACCACATCTTAGTTGCAAATTAGAGAGGAAGAGCTTAGTTGGGACACCAGTGATGTTCTCTGCTGCCTTCCCTGCCTGCCATCCAGGGACAGCTCAGCTCTTTGCCAAACAGGTCTCAGAGAGCAAGTTGTAACTTGAGAAATTAAAGATAATGCAAATCAGTGTCAGATTAATGTGCTGGGATTCAGCTGCAGCACTTCTGCTGCCATTTTAAAAAGAGGGGCAAAAATTTGAACTGTGACAACCTCTCCAGCAAGGGCTTTAGATGAGATGGAGCTCTTCACAACAGCTCCTCCAGGCTGGACTTTGCAGGTGAAGTATGAGCACACGAGAATCATCTTTTAGCATCAACTCTGGAAAGAGATGCCAAAACCCACATAGAAATCCCTAAATAATGTAAGATCCAAGATCTAGGCAACTGCAGCCAGAACAACACAGTCCTTAAAATTATATATTTTGTAGTTTTAATTCATTCTCTTCTCTTCTCTGTAGATATACAGAGCTTCTAATGACGTCTCTTATGCGCTCCTTAACATAAGACACTAAACATACACATACATATCATATATAGGTCTAAATATAAAAAAAAAAAAAACTTTCAGAGAAGTAAATATTTGTATAGAAGCAGTACACATGTTAAAAAAAAAAAAAAACAAACTACAAAACCTTTCATCCTAGCTCTGGATTAGATCTGTATCAGAACATGCATACACAAGGCAATTCAGACTGACTTTTATAGGAAGTGCGTAGCATAAATGAAGAACGGCATGCACACAGAAATGAAGAAGTCCATAGCATAAATGAAGAACAGATTTTGCACAGATTCTGATAATTTCTGGTTAAAAGCCTTGTTGTTGAAAGTATTATTCAAGCCTTAAATATGCCACATTGGGGGATGAGTATGCACTGAAACAATTCTTAACAGACCTGTTAATCGAACTTCATTAGTTTCTTCAGAATATAACTATGTGGAGCCACTTTGATACTGAAGTTTCTAGCTGGCAGGAAAAACAAGCCCTAATTGTGTCAGAGTTTAGTTGCTGAAGAGATCAGTGTTTTATGAGGGATGTAAAAACGGTTCACAGTTGCTAAAATAGTAATACTCATTTGCTTTTCAAGGAGGAGGGGGAAGGAACATTTAGAACTTAAGAGTTTAGAAATGGGCAATTAAGAAATACACCAATAAATTAATCTTCCTAGGATATTTTCTGGCTTGTGGAAAGACAGTAATAAACACATCTGGGAATTTTCTAGCTGAAAGCTCCTGACTTGTAAGTCAGATCTTACTGGGTATGGTTTTAATCTTGAAATTACATAACATTTTCTTCCATGTGAACCCCAAAGACACTATTTTCTTCTAGATTTCTTCTTAAGATGGCCTAAACACATATTTAATAGGCCACGGTCTTTTATCAGCTGATGTTTGCCCCGGAAATGCCCCTGTTAAGAGAATGATACCATCATGTCTACTCGTTCAGTCCTCATGGTACCGCGCTGTAATGGACTTTGGCATCGCAAACAGCAGAATGTATGTATCTGCTTTCGAAGCAGTATCAGGTCAACAAGCATCAAGAATGAGGTTTACTGGCTTTTGAGTAGGTCTTTTTAGTTATCCTGAAGGCAATGCTGACAACCCCCCGCCCAAATGCAACGGTTTTATACTCACCAGCATCGAGACTACCCGTAGCCGCAGTCCAGCCCATGACGGGGGGAATGGCACCGACAACAGCTCCCACCCATGTGTTGGCAATGCTCATTCTCTTCATGGGTGTGTAACAACAAGTGTACAAGAAAATGTTGAAGGCTCCCAGGGCTCCGGTGAGGGGGTTTACTCCCAGAGTCAGCAGGGCAATTCCTGGGACTCCGCAGGAGGCAGCAAAACAGACGGCAAGCAGGGGGCTGCAGGGAGAGAGCCGGAGACACGCTGAGCAAGAGTCTGTCTTAAACAATGCCTACTGTCCCACTCCTTTTGCCTCCTCACAAAAATTAAGTTTGGATTTTTGTTTTTTTCCCTCACCCAGTCCTAATTTTCCCATTTGAACCCCGATCCTAAGAAAAGCCTTTCTAACAGGTTAAGACAATCCTGCTAGAGATTTGCAATGATACATGATGATTCTTCTTGTGATCACTGTGTTCACCAAACAAATTCAACTTCTGCAGGTAAACAGCTCTTACAGACAACTGGTGCTTCCAGCAGATCTTTCTCTTTTATCTTAGTAAATTTTGAACTCTGGAAAAAGCACTCAGGGTTTAGAGTAAATGAGAATGGCTGTAACTTGTCAGATTGCAACTATCCAGGAGGTCCTTTGACTGAAATGCAACATGGTTAGACACAAAATTAGGAAGTATTTACAAGAAAAAGAGTACATTCAATCATTTTGAAATGAATAAATATTTTTTTGCTTTACTGAAAATAAAGGCTGAATTTTCTACGTTCCTGTTTAGCTTATGTCCTGTGCTAAGTAGCACACCAAAGCAATTCTGGCAAGAGAATCAAAATTAGAATTTATTACTGTCTGACTGGAATTAACAGAAGATACTTTAGGCTCGGCCAAAAGCATCAAACAGCAAAGATGCAAATTGTTTCTGTTGATTTCTACTGCACATCAGCTAAGAGCTCAGAGAAGGTTGGAAATCCCTGTCAAAATCTGTACAAAAGTGGCTGAAGCTATGTAAACGTCTACCAGTAATTTCTACAATAAACATCCAAATACAATGATTTTTTGTTTGGCTCCTAAAACCACACTTCACACGCAGCACTGTGATGCAACCCTAAGGAAGCTTTCTTTGTGATCCCTTGCACCAGATCAACATGTTTGCTGCTGGTGGACATCTCTTCACATGTGCTTGTTTGAGGGTGTTTGGTTTAATGCGAAGAGAAAACTAAATGCCACTAAGAAATAATGTGGTGTGGGAGAACTCTGAAAGGAAGGAAAATGCCATTAACTAAGTTGTATTTAAATAACCCATGTGGCTAAATACACACTTCTAGTCATCCATATAAGAGCAGAAAATGTGTGTGCTTGTAACAAATGTCTCTGCATGAAGTTTAGCTTTACACGTTTTGTCTAATTGAAAACTATGCAGCCTTTGTATTCTATGATCACTCTGCCCTCTGGCCAAATCCTTAACCCTAAAATATGTGTTGCAAGCACTGCTACAACCCTCGTAAGAAAAAATTGCTGGTGGGGATGAATTTTATGAGAGTTTTATCAGCAAAAAGTCTTACCATTCAAATTTTGATTTTTTAAGACCTTTGTTGGACCAATATGGTATGAAGATCCTAAATAACTGGAAGAACTAAAACAAGCAAATCTCACACAAAAGATCTGCCTTCAATTTAAGTTAAATTGACTAAGTCATTTTATCCAGTTTTCCAAGACCATCAACAGATTTCAGGTTACTGAGCGTGCACAGAGCACATTTACACTCCAGCATTACCAGTCTTGGTGTTACCAATGTATCAGGAATAGGGGCAGGGTACTTCATTGCCATCCACTGACAATGAGATGTATAAAATTTGAGACTGTTTCAGGAGCCATACTGTGAAAGGAGCCATACGGTGCTGTGCCCTCTGGTTTTGCAGCTAGCTGTGCTCTTTTGCAGAAAGGCAGCAAAACACAATCTGTACCGTAAACTGTCTCAACGCCGACTACGAATGCCGTACTCTGTAGATGTTGCCCCACTACAGTGAAAGCCTGACTGGGTTTGGTTAAACAAATCTATCTTGACTGATTCCTGAATAAAATACAGTCAGACAGTAAACACCAGATTTACACAATACACACTCTCGAGGCAACACCAGTGTGACCCTACAAGGCTGGGCTACCCACATTCGCTCCTGCGGGGCTCACAGACATAAATGAGGACACAGTTTGACCTAATGCAAAGAGCACTTTTCTGACTAATCAAGAGCGAAGACTCATCTACACATCTCCAATTCAAATGAACACTACACACCATGAGCTGGTCACGCAGCAGCAGACACCAGCCCTTCGTGCCTCTCATGGGAAGGGAAGGCGAAGGTTGGGAGTGCAGAGCCCTCCTCCATGGCTGAACCCAGCACCGTGTCTCTCCCACATCGCTTCCCTCCAGCACCAACAGCCCTGCAGTGCCAGCCCTGATACCAGCTGTGTGCTGCCTTCACATCCAACTGATGGGTTGCAAAAGTACTTTTAAAAAATGAGGCTTTATCAAAAGGGAAAGGTGAAGTTATGTGGCTGAGTCCTTCAGAAAAGTTGTTCTGTTCCTGGTGGATGAAAACACGTTTTTCTTTTCCAGTTTCATCCTTTTTGCCTCTTTAAAACAAAGTTCCTGGAAGCAGTTTGATTAGTGTCTGTAATAGTCCTAATGATCTCAGGGGAGGGCATCAAGTCATTGTGGGTTGTTCTTCATAAGCAGTTGAACCATATTACTTTTAGACATCCTGAAAGTATCCTATTTTCTACTTTTCTCCTATGTTTCCTTAACAATTAAGGAACTGTAAAATTCTACTACAAGAGTAATTGTCTGACTTACAAGTGCCTGCCCCTAAAACTCCAACTGAGATCAAAAACACAAACTGTGATCTGATGATTCAGCTTTGTTATTTTTGCTTCTTAAAATACTATCTGGCATTATGAAGACGCTGCAATCAGAAATTGGGACCTTGTTTTCTTGGTGAGACATGAGATAGAGGAGAATTCAACTCACTCTCACATAAATATATCATGTTTCTAAGGTCTAGGAGAAGTATAAGCAACTCCTCATTGGGAAAAAGAGAATATTTGAGGAAAATGTAGAGACATTTAAGTCACTGGTGCAGCTCTTTCTGCTTCAGTGACTCCCAGGATTTTAAGAAGAAAAGACTGACCCTAGGTTTAAATTACAGTTGTTTAAGGGGTATTCTGATATGGTTTATGGTCTTCTAGGGACCATTATGCATCTCCATGATCACACTAGGTCTGTCAGAACTCAGGCATGTGGTGTGAGGCTCACTGATTTGATCCACGCTCCTTTGCTGGGCTGCCTGTATCTCACCAAGGGAGCACAGAAGATCAGGCTCTCATTCTGGGCTGTGATGCTGAGTTGTCACTGGACTTGCCCCATCACCTAATGTCCACGCACACAGTTCCTCCCACTTCAGCCTCGTGCCATCATACAGTCGAGTGTGCATCACAGGAGCATCAGTCTAGGGTAACCCAACGCCAGGGAACTCTCACATGGTGGTCAAAAGTGGCTGCAGGGTCTCTGCTGGTTTCCTCTCTCCTTAAACCAAGCCATGCAGTAAGTGCAGGCTGATGACAGATGCTGGTACATAAGTCTCATTTCACTTGGGCGTTCACTTATGCTAAGGAAATCGCTCCCATGGGAAAAAAAGGCAATCTTGCATTGGAAAATTGGACAAGAAGCCAGCTCAGAAAGCAAACATATTGAGTAAGAAACTTGGTTTTATGATGGATTCTTGGGAGGAGTTGGTTTCAGTTATTTGGCTGATTAAAATCAGACTTTAGAAAAATAATATAAGTGCCAAATGAGTTCTCTTCAAATTTCAACTCTAAAATACCCAGTATGTCACCACATAGGATACCTCCTAAAGGAAAACTAAAAAATGGTAGTTCTGCCCCATTCCTCTTCTCTCCTGTATTGAGAATACATATGTCAAAGTCTGCCCAATAATACTGCTAAAAGACATCCACATTCAATTAAAAGCTTTTGAGAGAACTTGAGCCTGAATAGTGAATAATCAAAACTTTCCTGATCCAAAGAAAATGTGTTGACATTTCTCTCCCATAGAGTTCATCCAAGATGGACCCTCCCCAGTCACACTCCACTGAGAGCATCCGAGAGGAGGAGCAGGAGGAGGAAAAGAGACCCAGGTTTCTCCTCACTGAACTCAAAGCTTTCACTGAGACAGAGGTGTCTGGAGAGATGCTGTCAGTCAGACTGGGGTGGATTGCTCAAGGACAGCCCAGAGCTGCCGGGGGGAATGGGAAGCAGGCAGGAGGAATCCCATGGGGGTGATACTGGGGCATCCCCTGCACACACAACCGTGAGGCGTCCATGTGGACCCTCACTCATTATATTGTTGATGGAGACTTTGGACAATGCCTATTTTAACTAATGTGCAACAGTAAGTTGCCACTTACAGATGATCTGGTTCTACGTATATAATGATCTGACACACATGTGCATGAAATATATTTATTTAATAGGCTCCAGAGTCATGGATAATAGTACTTATTGACTCACAGCGTTACTTGGAAAAATTGAGAGGGGAAAACAAATTAAAGCATTTGCCCATTTATAAAATTAATGTACTATTTTACCTATTTCACAGTAGCATTAGCAAGCTTAATGTCTATAAAGATCAATAGCATCAGTACTACACATGCTTTTTTATGCTGTCATTGGCTCTTTGGCAAAACATTTTTCATAGATGTCTGTCAAAGTACAGTTCAAACTATAATTTTAAAACCAGTATTAAAAAGGGGGAAAAAGTTTAAAGAAAACTTTGTTTGGAAAAAACAATCAAGAAGCAAGACAAAATTCCCTCTTAAAACCTATCAATGTTTAGAAATATGGAAAATTCCTGTATCAGCATCTAATGCTTTGACCTATCTCTGTGAATACACTGCCGTTCATACACAAATACAGGCACAAAGCCCATATGAATCCTGAATAGGCACATTCATGCAATCAGCACTTGTATGCAATTCACGTTCAGATGTTATGTAAATACATAAGAAACTTCATTTGTGACCTTGTGTTAATGGGAAACTGGGCACGCAAAATATATTTACATCATAAAAGTGTAAACCTGAATGCAAGTGTCCATTTAAGACTGCCTGCATATTTTTCAGGTGAAGCATAAGTGCTTATATTTGAAAATTAGATTCAAAGCCTAATACAGAAGGTAATAAACCAAATTCTGTTTTCTCTCTGTCTGTCAAAAACCTTTTATAGAAACATTACCCACTTCTAAAAGGGCAAAGCAAAAAAAAAAAAACCCCAACTGAAAACAACAATGCCCTTTTGTTTTGCTGCCGCATGCACAGACTACCTTAATGGATTGAAACATTTTAATTCCCAGTTGATTATTTTGCATTAGATCTTATCATTGACAACTGTCCCTCGAGCTGCAAGGCCAGGGATCCATTATGCCAAATGCGTGGTGAAGTTATAAAATCAGCAGGACAGGGATGATGAAGAATAACGTGTGGAGGGCAATGACTGTGCCGAAGGACAGGCAGCCGTGCAGAGGCCCGGACAGCCCCGCTGCTCTGCTCGGCAGCACCTCCAGCCAGGCTGCACCTCCCGAAAACATGTCCTCTACATCCAGGCACAGGCTGGGGTGGAGAAGGAAGATGGGAAGAGAAGGAACTTATTTAAAGTCATTTTGACATGCAGATGAAGCTAAGATATGAATACTTGCTTTCCTCTGCATGGGATTTTACTAACGGCAAATATACTGCACACACTACACCCTTTAATCAAAGTGCAATTTTACTTAATTTTTGATGAGACAAAAAACTGGTTTTGGTTTTTGGTGAGTCTTCTGTTTCATTCACAACACAGATTCGGCAAGACTAGCACTCTTCCTCCCCTCTCTTGTTTGCTGCTGCTACCCACAGAAACAGTCCTAAATTATCCTTGACTTCAGCATCCTCCAGGGTGGCAGGTACACAGTGCCAACACAGTAAAGGTGAGATTGATGGCCCAGATTAATCTCAATATTGTTAATCTGGGTGCAAATTCCATCTGAATATAGTGTCAAAACTATCTGTCTTAATAAGAAGAGGAACAGCCTGAACCAGCCTCAAGCACAGACAGGCTGAAAATAGCGGGAGCTCGGAAGAAGGTATTTGGCAAACAAAGAGCACAAGTGTGATTCTCATCTCTGTAATTTCATTTCGCCATCATGGGCTGAGATACAAGTCCACTGCATGAACACTGTTCCAAAGCCATAATTAAAATCAGATTTTGGGAGTAAGAATCATAAGTTGCTTATTATTTCTGGAATCTGTAGGTACTAAAAATGTCCCCAGACTACTCACCATTACAAGGCTGCTGGAGGAAGCCCCTTCCTCTTCCTAATTTTTTCCAGGTCAGCAGTAAGTTATTAAGGCTTCTGAAGCCACTCACAAACTCAGACAAAAGCATCAGCCTGAAGTTTTTACATTTTTCCGACAGCAATGTGAGGTTATTCAAACTGAAGTGCAAGTCACATCCCTTTGAAGGTTTCTATGGCCTCAAAAGCCCACGGTCATTTCAAGAGGAGAGGATGTCCATGGAGATCCCCAGTACAAATGCACCTAACCCTGTGCAGAGAACCATCATTCTCCTCAGCTGCTGATTCTTTTTTGCTCATCTCCTGGCACCTTCTCAATTCCTGTGGCCAAGAAACACTAAGAGTTGCTGAAAACCAGTCACAAGATAGGAGGTGAGCCTGTGATCACCATGACTGTCATATGGTACTGAGCTATGACTTGGTCACCTCTCGCAGCCAGAGAAGTATCAGCCAAGTGATTTTTTTTAACTTTTTTTTTTTTTTTTTTTTTTTTTTTTTTTTTAAATCAGCACTGAAGAACTGCTGAACCCTCCAGAGCAGCTTTTAGAGATCCACCAAGAAAATTAGGGAAGGCCATCAACCCCAGGAGTTGCACCAGGCAATCCCAGCTCACTTAGAAGAGACACGAGGAGCTGAGGATGTTATGCACTGCAGCAACACGTGACTACAGAGAGAAGCCTTCCTGCTCCTATGCCTTAGGTAATGGGGAAGAAGGCCCATCTCCCTCGAGCACACATCTGGATTGCATTTGTGTAATTTCCAGCTCTGCTTCCCCAGATGGACAGATGCCTGAAACCGGCAGTGGGGTCGTCTGCTGGCGCAAGTGCTGTAGAGGCAGCTGACTGCAAAAAACGAGCCAGAAGGCTGTAAAAGGCACATTTTGCCCTGAATAGCAACAGTAGCTTCACTGAAATTATTTCTGATGGGAGGTTAAAAAAAAACCTCACAGAGCTTCCAAGCTCAAAGCAAGGCACAAAACATTCAAAAGCAATCAGTAATCATGGCAGACAACTGAACGATGGCAATCTACCAACAGTGAAATTAAATTTTAACTTTCCACACAAATCTTTTCAGGCTGCATATTTATATATTTAGTAATAAAAACCATATTCACGACCATTGTCAGCTGTAGAAGTTCTACAGAAATAACACCACCACTAATGGAAACTGAAACTGGAACAACACTGCCTGGATCAGGGGCTTCATCAGTGATGACTTTTCTAAAATTATTCTAATTTTTTTGCTAAAGACATTAAACTCCAGAATAGTCCTAGAGACACACTGGGGATGTACCTGATAGAAAAAACATCCACATTCAGATTTGAGATTTCAAATCAAAGTTGCTACATGATGATACCTTATGACCTCTAATTAGCATGAGTTTGAGGCAGCGTATCATCTTTTTTTAAGGACTCAAAGCATGACTGACAAAATACTTTTATATTCAAACATAACTTTCAATTACACATTGGATTAGTCTCAAGGAGAGATATTTCTTTCCAATTAAAAGGAAAAAAATAGTTCTAACATTGGCAGAATGGACATATTGCTAGAGCCCTTTATGTCTTTCATGTAGATCTGATTCAGCATCAGTCAGAAGCTTTAGAAAACAAGAAATATGTCCTCTTGCTTTTGATATCTTCCACAGGTACACTGTGACTGAACATTACTAAAAGCGCAAGAATTTGCTGATTGAGGCTTAATCTTGCAAAGTACCAGAATTGTATAAACTGAACAATATATATCAATGAGCTAAAATGGTACTATTTTAAGGGAAAAAAATGTAGAGAAAGATCTTAATAGATATTAATTTATTCTCTCTCAGTCATGCAAGAAAGTTCATGACTCATGACAAGGGATGAAGGATGATGTATTTTAAAACTAAAATGTTAAACTAAATTACACTTTTAATTGGGAATTCAGTTTTTCCCCATCAGGCCCAAATATCAGAATACACACTTGTCTATCATCTACCATGGAAGACTGACAAGATGTCTTTTAGGAGGTGCAAACAAATGGGAAGCTTTGTCAAGTCTATTTTTTTTCTTAATGAATTAAACTTTGTCTTAACAGGTTAAAAATTAGTATTTACATTCTGTCAGTGTCTAGTATCTCATCCCTAAAAATGTTATTGCAGCAGATCAGGCTCTACATGCACTGTAAGTATTGAATTCTATATCAAATCCCCTCTAACTGGGTATAATGCTACCAGTTTTTAAGACTGCCAGAACACACTTGTTGCAATCCTGCCTGCTTATGCTTTCATAACTGGCTTTTTGTGATTTGGTTTCTGGTAATAACTACAACAAAGATGCTGATAATCTCAGATTGGATGCTACTATTCCCCAAATGTAAAAAAAATAGTGTGGAAAATAGTGAAAAAGTTCTAAAACCAATTTGCAACACAAAATCTGAGCTGAGGAGGAACTCTCTGTTAAGAGAAGGTATGAAACGTGTAGGTGCTCCCAAATAAGTCTAATGAACTGGGTTAACGGGTAGCATTTAAGCACACTTAAATCAGGAGTTCAACACCAAAGCATTGCATCTTCAGATGCTACAGACCTGAACCTCAAATAAACATTTTTAAAATGCAAATCTCTGTGAAAGGAATCGCCCCTAACACCTTTCTTTAGTTCACAGGCCTCAGTTAGGCCCATCAGCACCAACTGGATGAGGTTTTGAATGTCATCTGGACCATCAGCAGGGAAATGGGGCAGGATTACATGAGTGATGTCTGAATCTCCCAAGGAGTGTCATACAGTGAGAATCTGGCAGATATGGAGCTCAGCAATGAATAAACATGTACAGCTCTCTGGGTCTTATCATGAAGTTGCCTTCTTGAGTTTTGGCGCTAAACTGCCAACCCAGCACTCGCTTTGCTATCTAATATACTTGTTCAGAATAAATACAGACTAGGATAAAATATCCCGTATCTGTGTCAATTCATTTCTCTCCCAATGAAGAAACAACTCATGCATGGAGTCCAACCCCCCTGTCGTGGCTGTGTATTGCTATTGTATACAAGCATAATCAACACTGTATTTTAACCAAACTGGGAAGTAATTAGTTCCCCTCACTCCTCAAGAATCCAAGCTACAGATGTTTCATCTCCCCTGCCAGAACGAGGGACTTTAAAAGTATCATAAACAAACATGGCTAATTTAAAAGAATCATTTCATCTTGAAAGGGACACATCTCTCTTTTTTATACTTGTGTAAATCAAAACTGGTTCGATCGATTTTGCTGAAAGTTTCCACAAAGACACGATGTGTATGCTAAGAGAAGGCAAGAAGAATCCCAACTCAGTCGAAGAAAGAGAAATCAGGAGTCCCACCCTCAGCATGGAGCTCTCTCCTAAACAAATCCTGCTCTCATTTTTACCAGTTTAACTCCAGGCAAATGATGCTAGGATCTGGTCTTTCAATGTTCACAGGTTCAAGAGCCTGTCAGGAGGACTGAGACCAAAGCAACCACTGGTTTGGGATGAGATAGCTCAGCAAACCCTGGCGAGACTTGCAGTACATGAATACCACTTTCATAAGACATAAATACAACTTTTTATGTTGCCCTTTGTTATTAAACAGAAGCTCCAATTGGGCTTCGTCACATAAACCAAAGTAAAAAATTAAAAATGAAAAAGACCTATACTTATAAAATGTTTATACTCTTATTATGCTTGCTATACACACCGGAATGCTAATCATAACAACTCTAAGCAACCCTGCAGAGCATTAGCACACTCCCTGTTATATGGCTTTGTTAGGTAGGAGTGAAAGGGTGAATAATAATATTCACAGCTTCCCTGCAGTCACGAAAATGTAAATATTTTTTTAAAGTGCTTACAAGACAAACTTACAGTAAATTTGAAATATGTCTCCCATAATATTTAAACTAAATCCACCTCTTTAACCTAACAAACCTAACCTTACAAAACGGCAGTTAAGTAATCCATTCATTTTATTTCAAAATCTCAGTTCTCTTTTTTTTTTTTTTTAAGAACCAGAGACCAGCTGACAAACAGGATGGATAATATGGTCTCTCCAGAAACATTTTGCTGTGATTTAGAGTGATTAAATCTAACATGTGCTTTTGCTGAGCCCTCAGCCAACATTCTGAGAGCAGTGTGTAAGGAAGTCTCAGGCCAGTTCTCAATCTCATTAAGATGAAGAAAACTGAAGTTCTAGAGTATTTATCAACCTGTTCTTCATAAGAAAGAGAAAAGATAGTCCAGCCATTCTCGGTACAGGATCACTGACTCGAAATATATTCCAAGGAGCAATGAAAATAAAGGAAATAAGTTATTTGCTACAGCCACAGACTGCAGGACAAGAAACAATGGTCTGCAGCAGAAGGAGGATCAGGCTCCAGACACCATTAAGTGGAAGAGCAGTTGAGCAGATGAACCTGTCAAATTGCAATTTAAGACAGATCCTTCCTATCTGCAGATTCCTCTGCAACACTGCAAGAATGCCTCTGATATTCACATCATTTTAACATTCTATAGCATGCTCTTAAGTAATTGCTATGTTTCACCTGAGAGGTGAAGAGGATGAGGATGGTTGTATATTGAGATTTCTGTGCTATTATTTTGGTAGTTTATCTACAGTTAGAATCTGGAGTTGTATTTTACAAATGTTTGGTGGAAAAAAAAAAACAAAAAACCCCTTCATATACCACCAAAGTACATGAATACAACATAATTATTGTCACACATGGGCAGCAATATGAGTCACTGTAGCTCATGTTCCTTTACAACATGATTTATAATATAATATTCCTTGTGATTCTATGTGTCTAGCAAAAAAAATTTAAACATATTGAAGAGGTTTTCCACATATCTCAACCTCAGGAATGCAGCTTTTCTAGTCATTAAGTCTGGAGAGCAAGCATCTGTGTTAGTACAGCCAATTAAAGTGAAAGAAAAACCTCTTTTATATCTGACTTGAGAAGTTGATAACATGTTAAGTTATAACTTGTTATAACGTGCAAGTTATAACATATAAGTTGATAACATGTAAGTTACAAGCTCTGTCCTTCACAGAAAGAAATGCACTTCTAACATGACTTACTGTAAACAGATCTCAGGGTATAGCAACTCCTAATCAGAGGCAGCTCCGTAATGGACTTGTTGAGCAGTGACACTTCCTACAACACTTGGCACATGTTGAATAATGATGCTGTTGTGGTTAAACCAGATAAGGTTCAATACTAATACAGCGAACAAAGAGTGGGGATTTTGACTGCATTAAGCCAAAATTTACAAACATGAACCTGAAATGTTTGACAGACATGGGAAGAAGAGCCACCAGGAGAACACTGCACTAAGTTGGGGAAAGGACTTTGGGCTTCGAGCTTTAATTTTGCTTGTTTGTGCAGTGTAAGGGGGAAAATTCACTTGAACACCACCTTTGAAGAAAAATGACTCATCACTAGTCCGTTAAAAAAGAAAAGAGTCAATGGTTACAACTAATGTCCAAGAGGCCTGTTCATACTGGACACAAAGATGGAAGGATTAGTGTACAATAGCTTGGTTCCCTCCAGCTCACGGGGCTCTACCCCCTGGCGAGGAGCTGACATGAGAGGATAAGACAACTCCATTAGGAGCCCATATCACTTCCCTGCAGCGCTCCCCATAAGCAGATGGAGCAGCTATTTAGCCAAATGCACCGTGACTCCTGGTTTATACATGAGCATCTGGGATGCTTCCTAACGTGGGGCGATGTACAATGTACTCCGATTTATCAACTGCTCCACATGCAATTAACAATTCATATAAATAATTTGGCGGTAAAGGCCCCTCAGCTGAACTGAAAAGCAGCAAGGCGTGAGGGGTCAATTGTTTCCACAGGATTTATATTTACCAAACAGAGCTGCCTGCAAAGGAATGTCTCCGTTGAGCTGCGGCAGAATTAGGTCCAGGCAGGAGGAGCTGAAGGCTCTAGCTGGATAGCTAGCAATTTCTTCGTTTCAACTGAAACGAATTTGAATGTAACATTAGAGTTATTAAAACAACCCCCTTTATTGCCCTAAGAAACAAAATATATATGTAGTTAGAGCTATATAATTTCCTGCTAATACACATTTTGATCTGAGGATAATGTGCAGTATCACCATTTTTCTGTGCATTCTACAAAAGGACTCTAATACCTTAGAACCATTTAATCAACATCCTATGCAGGCAGTGAATAGATAATTGAAATATAAGTACTGTCATCCATATCCCCTTTGGGAAAGTGACACAGTAAGCATTATATCATTCCATTAGTCCATCCTTTGATGTGGGTTTTATTCTCATTAAACTATGTTTTAGCCTCAAGGTTTCTTCCCCCCCCCACCCCCCATCTCCATGACGTAGCCATGCCAGGAAAAAAATAAAAAATACACTTCTGTTCAAAAGGCAAGAATTACGTTTTTACAAGCAATTGTACATGTCAAAAATATAAAGCTGCCTTTTTAATTTCTTGTTTACCAAATACAGTCAACAACAGCTTCTGGAAAACACAGGGTGGAAAAAAAAAAAGGAAGCCAGGAAGGTGGTGGTGGGGAAGGAATGCATTTACTTGTTTTCAAATAATAAAGTCTGAATACAAACAGGATAAAAAAATGCTTGAAAAGGCTGCCGTGATGGTGTCTGCTTTGAATTGTGCCCTGTTTAAACAAGAGGAAAGCCTCCCACTGAAAAAAGAAACATTTTTATCATTCAAAAAGATCTCAGGGCAGTCCCTTTAAAATGAGGTATTTTCTAAACAAAATATTGGAATGTTTCCCTGCAGGGAATGAGCATCTGATTTCTTAAAAATGATTATTCTTGAAGAACTGTAGATTTATGGAGTTTTTGTTTTATTTGTTTTAACTTAAGTAGAATGAAACCTGTCTGAAATGACCACCCAAGGGAGCAGACCAGTCAGCTAAGCAGAGGCTGATCTTTAAATGGGAATTGAAGTTGTACTGAAACCCTTGGGGAGGTTTTAAACTGCTGGCTTAAAACAGGGCTGGCTAAATGCTTAATGCAGGTTTCAGCATAAGCTGAGGACATGGATTTCCTCTCACTTCCATCAGTGTAGCTCCACTAACATCAGTAGACGTGTTCCTGATTTACATTAGTTAGCAAGCAAAGAATCAAGCTAATTACACTGAGTTATCAACACTGATTACAGGAGGATCTTTTTAAAGAAATGCGCACACACACATAAAAAATGTGCACACACATTTTTCAGCACGGACTGGTTTCGTTACACTTCTAATAGTAGATCTGCTACATGTAACTAAGTGGAAAACTCAGCTTTACACAGAAATAGTTGCAATGTGTTTCTGAAAAATAGGGAAAGTTTGACACATTGCAATTTTCTCAGTTTATGAATGTCTAACTTATATATCTGCAATTATAACTACAATTCATAAATATAAGCCATCAATGAGAAACATCACTAGCTTAGGAGCTCTTTTTGGTCTGATTCTTCAAGAGTTTGGCTTATAGTTTAAATTGATCGAAGTCAACACTCCACTCAGAAATGACAACAGGTAGAAGTGTCTCCATTAATTACAATAAGCATTGACTACATCCATAAGAAGCAGGAAGCTCATATAGAGAACACAGGTCCTTGTGCATCGCTGAGTAGGTTAATGGGATTCTAGGAAAAAAATTCACCAATCAACATAATTTCTTTTGCCAAGGCATTATCTGTGTTGTGCCACCTTTTGCCAACTTAACAGACTTAAAGCTTCTTAAATGCACAAGGAAAAGCAAGCTTGAGAGTGCAAATATTCTTCATACGGAGAATATAATTAAATTTCACAGCATATTATTCTCATATTGAAGGTTTTTCAGATAAGACTGGATAAAGCCTGGAGCAACCAGGTCTGACCTCAGGGCTGACCCTGCTGAGAGGTAATCTGCAGCAATCCTGAAGTCCCTTCCATCCTGAACCATCCTCTAACGCTGCCTGTACAATGCTCCAGGGTTGGGTGACAGGAAACCTGGATGTAAAGCAAGGGAGAAATCCCAGCCCCACTCCCAGACAGATGCTGCAGCCACTAAGACCAAAGCCAAAGGACTTGCTACAGAAAACAGTTGCAAGTTCCAAAATACTGCAGGAGCAAAACCGAAAGGTGTCTTACATGGTTGTCAATTAGTTATTTAGAACACACTGTTTGATGACTTTTAAGATTAAAAACTATTCCTGTACAACTACTAAGTTTCTTACGAGTGATTCGCACAGCAGATCAGCAGTACTGTAAGTTCATAAAAACAGCTGCTTTGTAACAAGAGTGTGTGAGGTTCCATGCAGAAGGGCAATCAAAACTGCAACTTTGTACAATATGATGGAACAGGACACTTGTCATCCTCGAGGCTAAGCTCACTCAGCTACTGCAGGTAATACTAGAGATTTATTTAAATTAATCTGCAGGAAAATGAAATCCATTGCCTTAAAAAGTAAGGGGATAAATCATACCCAACAGGAAACCAGGAAAAGCTGCTGCCATTTCAGTTGAATCTAAGGTTGTGTGAGCACATGACATTTTTCCTTGTCAATGACATTAAAACAATTCATAGCAGGAAAAATAGTATCAGCTGTTGTTATAATGCAAAACGCAAATACGTGCAATGAGTTTAACACTGCAGCCGAAGTATGAAGAACATCTCAAGCTGTTTGTATTTCCAAACAAGACTGGAGGGGTCAGAGGAGGGAGGAGGACATGTGGGCAGGCTGGAATGATGGATGGCGTTTAGTGGCATGCTGTGTTTGGGTCTACTCTTGTTATTTTTGCAACAGGATGTCTCTGATTACTCTCTGAATAGAGAATAAGGATGGTTACGTCTCATTGCTCAAAGGGAACATTTTTTTCAGAGCCTTACAAATTAAATAGGACACTGTAAAGCAAGCAGTCGATGAACTATCAGGTGCTGTTTGTCACAAATCTAGCAACAGTGTCAGAAGATTCCCTGGGGGCATCAGCGGTGGGCTTGAGGCTGGAAAATAAGGTATATGTACTCTTGTCCCTACATACAGCAGAGCCCAGCTCTGCAGAGCCCTTCTGTGTCATTGCCGGTACAGTTTGGTTCAGGCCAAATGACATCAAAAATATATAGCAGGGGCACACTGAGCCTCTATGTAACTATTTTAGCCATAAAGTTGATGTGATACAGAGAGGACTTTACAAAGGATGGAGGACAATTGTTTTTCCAAATCCCATCCTTCCAGAGATCTTTGCAGAACTGGTTTCCTGGCTCACAGGGTGCTGCCTGGAGCAGTGGTCAGGCCAAAGCTGCATAATTCAAACACTTCTGAAGTGTCACCAGTAAGATAATGACACTCTGTCCCCAGCCAGACCTCAGAGGCCATGATGACATTCACACTCCACAGGGCAGCCCTGGCCACAGAGCACTTCTCTGAAAGCTACTGAGGTTCCTCACTGATACCGAAGGGAACTGCAAGTCCTCGGCAACTTGTAGAAAAGGCAGAGATGTGGGGGCTTGGGAACCACATGAACGTGTACGCAGGGAAATGAACACACACAAGTGTTGCCAAGATAGCGGGGGTTGTGTTGTTTTCTCAAAGTGAAGGCTTCAGGGAGAATGGAGGGGGAGAAATGTTGGAAGCGAAGTCAGTTAGAACTGCTGGTTGATCTTAAACCTAAATAAAACTTAGGGCTGAAGCTGCAAATGGAGGCCACAAAGCGAAACACACAGGAATAATTGCTCTACAACAGCAAAACAATTCCTAAAGATTCAGCTCCATGAATTAGCTTATCTAGAATAGATGCCAGCTCATCCAGGGACCTCTCATTGGGGAAAATGGCTTGTTTCTCACCCAAGCATCTAAAAATTGTCTTGTGATGCTACAACCTCTACAAAAAATGTCACTGGCCTCAGTGCAGTTTCTCAGTGGGCAGAAGTTCACATCAAAGCCACCATCAAAAGCCTTTCCAAGGAGGTGCAGTGAGCCAACACGATAGAGAGTTAACAACCTTCTCACTCTTCAAAAGGGATCTCAGGCTCAAGACTGGACCATACAAAAACTGCTACCCATGCTGACCAATTCTGTAACAAGGAAAAAAAAAAAAAAAAAAAAAAAAAAAAAAAAAAAAAGGAAGGGAAACCACAATATAGTTACAAACAGTGCAAATGAAGACGGACTGTAAAACGCCCCATTTGCACTGGATAGCACAGATGCTGTAACACAGCAAAAGTTAAAAAGTAGCAAACGTTTCATTATATGAAGCAGCTGAAGAGAAGAAAATGTCAAAACTCAAATGTCAGACAAATTTTGGGCAAGCACTCTGTACATACCCAAGGTCTCTGGATTCCTTCCCAGAACCAAGACACCAGTCTCTTATATACAATTTATCCATCTCTGTCTCGTCCATTTTTGACTAGTTTTAGCATAACCATTTAAGGGTTTTATTTAATCAGCCAGGAAGGAAAGAGTTCAAGGAACACTAGGGAATATGTGGCAAAATGTAACAAGGTTAGATCACTTGCACCGGATTATTCTCCTCTGGCACACCGCAGAAGAAATAACCCCAGTCAAGGTCTGCGTGTTCAATGGTCTACAGGGAACGAGACCAGCATTATTCAAGGTAAGTGACACTTTAAAGAACTTTAAATTAGCTGTTGACAGTCAGGTAGATAGATTGATGAGTGATTACATGAAGTCCCCAACATTACCATTTTGTGGTGAAAGCAAATATGAAGGGGGGTGGAAGTAAGAAAATACGTTAAATATGGTTTTGCCAATCTGTGGTGCATTCAGATGACAGTGAAGTTCATTTAAGGACACTGGAAACTTATAAAAGAAATTTCTTTCTCTGAATCAAAAGTTGACAGAAAGATTCCTAGCTCTATTTCTGACTTCAGAAACACTGAAAGCCATGCTAGTAGACTGTGATAAAAAAACTAATAAAAAAAAAATCACCCCACCATCTTTCCTCCTAACGAGTGTTCCTTCTCCCCAGACTAAAGGACCACAGGCAAGTGGAGCAGAAGTGCAGCTCCCCTGAACTGCACAATTAAAGCTGACTAACTGTATGTACAACAGATGCCCTCACTGCAGTGGTCCCTAAAATATGTTTTTAAATAAAATTAACACAACTCAGGAATCTGTAATTAGAACCGTCTTCGAGAACAAATCGGAACAAGTTTACTGAAGAGCTCTAACTATTTACAATGAGAGTGACTTCACCCCCGAGGTTCACTTTACTATTTTGTCTCAATTTTCTTGTAATTTCATCCATCACATTTTTTTCAGTCCTCCAAAGGTGATGGATAAAACACAGAAATAAACAGGACCAACTGTTCACAGAAGCCTAAGGGAAAACATAATTTTGTTATAAATAATCCTTGGCACAAATCATGGAAATGCAATACTAAAATTGTTTGTTGAATCATTTATGAATTGGGCCTTCAGTTTTAGTTTGCAAATAAGTTAAGAGTTTTTTGTTGATGTTCTTTTTCACTTTGCCTTTTTAGCTGGAAAAGAGCCTTTGAGAAATTGAACTGATATTTAATCCAGAAAACAGACTGAATGAAGGACTGATTTTTTTTAAGGGAATCCCTATCCTAGTACAGGGCTTCTCTCTTTTTTTTTTTTTTTTTTTTTGGGGGGGGGGGAGGGGAGAGATGAATTTACTTATGGATCATGATAAACTAAATGATGACAAATTTTTATTTTATTTTCCTAAGATGCCACCATTGTGAGTTTAACCCCAGCTTTACGCTAAACATGTAGAAGAGGCAAAGACATGTTGCCTTACAAAACCACTAAAAAAAAAAGAGGTGCAGATACCTCTGCTGTGAGATCCAAGTGAAAGTTCATGATCTAACAGATAAATGTGACCACTAAAAACAATGTACACTTTTGTGTTTGTTCTTAGACGTGAAATTTTGAAGATGTATAGCTACAGACTAATGCAAAAGTTCAGTGGAATATAACTGCTTGCTACCAAGCTGTGCATGTAGACATCACACATGAAGAAATACACAACACGAGTAGAAACTCTACTGTCTTGAGAAATTCAGCATTTTAGAGGACAGGCGATTACTCAAACTCTTCACATAAAAGTTATAAACATGAAGAAATATCAAATAACAGAGAGGTGCATTTCTTTCTTAAGTCTTTTGTCTGAAATTGCTATATTTCGTCATCTGAAGAGTGAGAGAAGCTTGGAGATAGATTAAAGCAACGTGAAGACTCATTTCTCATTAGACAGAGCAGGTGTGCATAGTCTTACCTGATCTGTCCTCGCACCAGTGGTCTGTTTTTTGTCCTGTTCATATTTGAGTCAAACGGAACCTCAAAGAACTGTAATAAAAAAAAAAAGGAAGAATCAAAATGAAAGGATGCCGGAAAGCATGCCATGCGTGGAATGTACTGTCTGCATCTGCAGGTGCTTTAATCTCTATTTTTGAAGGTTCAGAAATACAACAAAAATGGCAAACTCCTTTTATGGAGCTTTGATAGTCTGCATTAATGCTTTTGGCATCTCCTTAGAAAGAAAATCACCTGGAGGACTAAAATAGTTTGTGCAAGTCCCCAAAAGTTAATCATCTGAAGTAGAGTTTGATTCCAAGTTCTGTTCTCAACAGGTTTGACACAGCTTTTATACATACATAATTATATATACACATACATATAGCCCTGCCCCCAGTTTTATATTAATGCAAACAGCCCTTGCAAATGTGCTTCTGGTATTTAAAAGACAAACACTACATTTTTTTCAAGATCATCTAACTTCTGAGAACCTATAACCCACCCCAAAATCAATCAACTCTTGTAAAATGCTACTGGAACTGCACTGAGCATCTAGTTCTAGCAGCAGGGAATGAACACACCATATGGTGTTATTTAATGTCACAACCCAATTTGACTTTAAACACCGCCTATGGGAAAATTCAGGCGGCACTATCTCCATGCTAGGAATTCCTGCAGGCTTTTGTATGATCCATTTTACCAAGAATGTTACTGGAAAAGCTGAATGCACTTTGTCATACAGCAAACTGTAAAGCCATTTAGTTTTATGCATGCAAAATAATAATAAAAATAATAAGCACATATTTACTTATAGAAAGAGTAGGTTGTATTTATAGAAAGAATAGTTTCTGCTGACGTTATGTCTGAGGTTTTAGGGTAGGATCCCAATTATGGTGAATATGTAGGAAAAGTACCATAACAAATCATAATTTCAAACAATCAGACTGACAACTAAGGTCTGTATAGTCAAACTGCAGACAGATTTAAGGTGACTATATGATAAATGACTACGTGATAAAAATCTATGTTATTCCAGCAAGCTGATGTAACCTTTTACACAACAAAAGACAAAATTAACAAACATCTTCATTTTGACAGTGCCATGTTACTGGTCTTGCTACTTAAGGGGGCTGCACTCCCAGGGGAATGGAGCAGCAGGGACCCCACCAGAGCCCTACACGTGCACATCAGGGGAAAGACACTTTATTTAGGTGCACACAGAGATTACAGGAACCACCTTTCCCATCTATTACTTTGAAGTAATGACTATAGAACAATTTGGGAAGCTCCTACGTATTGCAAGTGTGGCAGGGTTTGGATACCCATGGATAATCCTGCCTAACACAGCCCATGATATTCTCCATTTGTGGTGACATTTTTAACCTCTGGTTGAATCATCCTCCTGATGGATTTAACCATTCCCTGGAATAAGGTTATAAGAAAGTCCTGCATGTGTATGAGTGAGAGTGAGCGCATGTACATGCTCAAACTCACATACTAAAGCTATCCTGTTTAAACAAAACTTGCTAACAGTATGCTCTAAAGCCAAGACATTTGGCAGAGGGCATCGTCTTCATGTTTCGTCAAGCTTGTGAAACTGTCCAAAACTGGGAAAGAACGAGACTCAGGAGGTGGCAGGGAAGAGAGAGTAGAAGGCTGAGGAAGCAGCAGCGGAGCCAGCAATGGGGGCTCTGTCTGGGGAACCCCAAACCTGCACTCCCCCCTGCCAGTCAGCAGCTGTGGAACCCTCTGGAGAAGCTGCTGTCTCATCCCCCTCCAGTGGCTGGCCAACACAAATTAATGGATAATTACTGTTGTTAAGTAGACTGAGGCCTGTGCTACATATTGAATTGCTCAGTTTGCTCATGATGGATCCAAGAACTACCACGGTTCTGCAGGGGAGGAATCCTTCATTTGTCAGTTTGTGTTAAAGGCTGCAGATTACATGCTCAAAAGTTAAGAAATATAAAAGCATGGGAATTGAAATCATCAACGCAGCTTTTACTTACTAGTTCACATCCAATTCACTAAAATTTCTCGCCTCCATCTGAGTGGCAGAGCTGGCTGGGGCTATGCAGCCTGTAGACAGTTTGCCTGTGGGAAGTCTCCATCCGGAGCCCTTGGATGGAGCACCCAACCCACTTCCAATTCCCACCAGCTCTCAAAGCCTTCCAATTTTAGTATCAATATTCCTGAAGCAAACTCAGGTTGCTCAGCCAAGAGTTACTCACGTGAAAGAGGAAGGGACTTCATGAAGGAAAAGGGTTAGTTTATATGTCTTTCACTTTGCCAGAGCATTGTGGTACAGTATGAGGCAATTCATTTATTTGTTTTCAGCTAGTCAGCTGAAATAGGGTATTTCTCATCTTTTGCTTGTTCTGCCTGATCTGCAGCGGCCACAATCACTCCACTGAAGTTGGTGGAGACTCTGGTTTAGGAGAAAAGCACAGAGGAGTCTGCAGGGCAGCTCCGGGCCCTGGCGCAGGGAGCCCGGGCAGCTCTCTTCAGAGGGACAGGTTGGATCTTCACGGCTACAGTGCTGCCCTTGAAGTGTTGGATGTTTCTCAAAAAACCTCTACAGGAAACCACAAGGAGTACCTTTGGAGAAGGGAAAGCACCCTGTTTGGATCTGAAACCAGTGATTGCTTTTGACAGCTCAGCATTTTGCTAATGGTTTGTTTCGCTGTTACATTTCACAGACAATTATGTTAAATGAAGAAAAAATGTCATTTGACATCAGACTGGTAGAGCAATACAAGGGAAAAATTCTATAGAATAAAGTCATTTGTCATGAAAATATTTTGGGCTATCCTCAGTATTGTTTTGCTGCTTTTTTTTAAAGGCATGATTTTTATTCAAATTTGCAAAGTCTGACTGCTTTGAGCTTACTTCCAGCTTAAATCTGTGCATGTGAGGAGATTCTGGCTCATCTGAGATATTTAAGCTTACAGATAAAGATATTCTGTGTGCGATGGATAAAATCAAAGTAACACATACATTTTAAACTCAATGTGTCTCAAACATAAAATGACTGAAATGAAGAATAGTTGGACACTCAACACTTGAAAGAATTTAAATGTACTCAGTTATCAGTATAACCTGACAATACCATAATCAGTATATGAAATATTTTCATATATTTAATATAGTAGTTATCCCCTGAATAGGATATAAATTTTGAATGAGAAAATTCTCTGCTGAGTTAAGTAGTCAAAAAACGTCTGTCTCTGTTGTATACAGACACGGCTGCTCCTGAAATTAAGATTACTGCATGACTTAAGTCTGAACTTTTTCGCTTTTTTAAATCTGACAATCTAAATAATCTGTTACTGTCAACTGTACGCACGAAACTACATATCCAATTGAACTACAGTTAAGATAAATCCTTTTATTTGCAATGCCCTAGATTCTTTCACTGAGCTGGTTGCTATTACATGTCAGCAAGATGCCATTTATCAAACTTTTCCCATTTTGCTCCCAGATGTTCAGCAAAATTCTCTCTCCACTTGAAATTATTTTCCCCTGATATTCTAGAAAAAATGAAAAAAATGTACATATCAAATATCATTCCATAGGAATGAAAGAGTGAACTCAAACATATTGTCTCATGCCAGGCCAACACAGTACTGCCTGTTTTAGCAAACAGTAAATTCAGTAAGATGAATCCTGGATAAATAAATATTTTAGAAGCACTCAAGAGGCTTTTTCCTCAGGAAGTCTGAATGCATCAGTTCAGCCGGACAAGGCAGAATATTATCTGCCCTGGGTATTTGGGAAGCTAGCCATCAAAAGGACAGACAGAGGGTTAAATCTACAGTATCTAAAAATCCCAGAGTGACAAAACTTGGCAAGAGCTTTCAAGACCCTAACCTAAATTTTAATCAGTATGCATGAACATTTAAAACATGATGATGGAAAAAAATAAAATCAGGCCAGCTAGTACTTTGTGGTTTATTTCTCTGGCATCACTCTTTGTGTAGATCTCATCTAGTTAATATATAGTAATTATATCTTAAACATCTAACAATTCTTAGTTTAGCTGTCACATTATTGCTTGTAGCTGTTTACACTCATGGGGGTTTTTTCCTTCAGCTTCTTCATACCGGTTTCCACTTTATTTTTAACTGAAACATGAAAGAGTGTTTAATTTCTTCAAGCTACCTCCTGGAAACCGCAGTGAATGCAGAGAACACCTCATAATTCAGACCTCCTGAGGGACACAGACTAATAATTTTATTTGGACAAAGCCAAGATTCTCAGAGCATCACCCTGCAGATGCAGATGGCATTATGCTATGCTAAAGAGTGAGAGGGCGTCTCACGGCCTTTGCAGGATGCCCTCTCACCCCTTTGGTACCGTCAGTTAAACACAGACACCACCTATTAAGTTTTCAAAGACAGTGGCCTGACTATTTGCAGTTAATCAAGCCAGCAGAGCTATTGGAAAGCCCTGAGCAAGTGCTGGGTTTGCCATCCAGTCATTCCTGCGGGAGAGGTTTTAACTACTGAATTATGACAGTTCAATACCTTTACTCCTATTCACATGAAAACATTAAAATAGAGTGCATTAAGAGGAACAATATGTCATATAGTTTATCAAACGGATCACCCACACTTAGGTTAGTAAACATCTCTCATATACCGCTTTGGATTTAGAGTGTATCAAGCACCAGGCTGGCCCCCGTCCAGGGCCAGCTCTAATCTGTGACACATGGTGGAAACAGCAGCGGCTGAAATAGGCAACCAGTCTTTCATGTATTGACATAACATTTTACTCTAATGCTAAACACATATTTACATCAGAACCAATAATCCTGTGAGTCTAAAGACAAAGGGGAACCCTGCTATTAAAAGACAATTTCATTCAAAGCAACTCAGAGGTCTTCCCATTGCAAAACCACCCCTGCATCTCAGCAGGCTTCCACGTGCTCTTTGGCAGCAGAACTGCCCTCTGGATATATGTATCTCTCTTCGAACCCTCTCTGAAGGACAGATCAGGTGAATCTGCAGCACTAATGAGTGAAGGAGAAGCTGATGCTGTTGCCAAAGAGCAGTCACCTCCTCCTGTACTGATGTGCTGTGGATTTCCAAAGTCCCCCATGCCTTGCGCCGCACCGGGGAGGTGGAGACGAGCTGTGAGGATGGATGCAGGTGGTAGACAAAGCCTCTTGCTACAGACCCAAGCAAACATTTTTAACACAATGCAGATAGCAACCTGTACAACTGGACCTTGAACACTTTACTGAATGTCTACAGACAGGGGTGAAACAGGGCTGCAGAGGGCAAGTCTTGCAAATAATGGTCTTGTTGAATTAGATGCTTCTGGGGTTCTCCAATTTCCCCTGTGTTACCCTAAGCTCTAATCCTCCTTGGTTTTCTTTAGTTTTGCCAGAAAGCAAGCAGTTAACCAGAAACATCATTAAAACACACACTGTAAACCAAAAAAGGTGCATGTACCAGGGAGGAGTGTGTGGACCAAAACCAGGTGGAGAGTGTGGTGGCAGAGCGGAGTCCGGATACCTGGACAATAATAACCTGAGGTTTCCTGGAAAGGTGACATCCAGAAAGCCATTCCTTGCAGCTGGCCACATGGCCTCCAAATTCATGAGGATTTAGCACTAGCCTTTCACATGAAGTCTCCTGATTTTCCCATGCATTCAAAGGAAAGTTACTATAAGCAGCACTGGAAACCCATCAGACCACAAAGACTCGAGTTCCTTCCTTTGTGAGTGCTCTTCCCCTCCATATTACCTAATTATTTCTACCCCTCGTGTTTTCAGTGATTTATCTTACATTGTGATAAAGTAATATATAATTACATGAAAGAAGAAAAAACCATAACATATAATTTATGGTAAATAAGATCAAAGTCAAGATTATTATTATAGGTTTTCCTCTGGTTTCCTTTCAATCACTTTTATATGAAAACAAGAAAGAATAATTAAAAGTATATTACAAAGGTCTTTTTATTCGATTATACACAGATGTGACTAAAAAAAAGTAAAGGGAAGGATTTTCAAAAGCACTCATGTACTGATCTAACACTATTCTCACTGAAGTCAATGGCAGTTTGACTTCAATGAGAGCAGAGACAGACCAACACTGAGTGATTCTGAAAATCCCACCCTAATTGTACAAACAAGGGAAGGCTTTAGAGATTGCTGGCTTGGAGATTGTATATTTGAGAATCATAAAGGGCACACAGCACCTGTTTGTCTTCAAGATATGAAAATAAAGCAAAGCAAATATTTTAAGGATTAGAAATGGGTTTTTTTCTTTTCTTTTTTCTTTTTTTTTTTTTTTTAAGGCAGTATCTGAAAACCCTCTGGCTCTGCAGTACCTAGTCTACCTATAGATCTGCTTTAATATTTTCCATTTCAAAGCAGATTCTAATTAAAAACGAGACTGATGCAAGCCTGAACAATGTGACAGATAGAGAAGGGCAGCAAACCCTCAAACTGTCATGTCCCAGTGAACCCAAGAAAGGTCTGCTAGGTAAAGCATCTGCCAGTTTCTTTTTTTTTTTTTTAATCTTTCACAAAAGACATATTCTTCTTATTAGCCAGTGTTTAGAAGCCCATTGCTGTGTACAGGGAAGAGAACAGGAGGTAACTTCAAAGAAAATGTTGATAACTGTCACTTTGGAAATATATTTTCAGGATGGAGAATGCAAAGACTTAAGAGACTTCAATTAGCACTGATTGTCCCCTCGGATGACCTGCTGTGCAGGCTCTGCTTTTGAGCGCTCAAGAGGTGACATGTTGTTATTTCCTTTGACCACTTACAAGTGTGTGACTTTCTAGGGATTCCCTGAGACAGGCACAGACCTCAAAACTGAGAACCTTTTTAGGTTTTACACTGCACTTAGTATGTAAGTGCACTTAACCGGCAGACAGCAGGGCAGCAAGTGCCCAGAGCTGCTGGCACGCCTGGCACACTGCTCTCATTTCACCTCATCCAAATCCGTTTGGCAGGTCTGACCAACAAAACAAGCAGTCATTAAACCCTTGCAGCCTAGTGGCCTCTTCATCAGCACTGTAGCCAAACAATATCCTTTGGCGATATAAGAAGTACCATTACAAAGAGCTTGAAAAGTGCAGGACTATGTTAACACTCAGGAATGTCGAAGCAACACAGTCGTAATACGCTGCTGTTCCATCCGCGGGTCATGTCACAATGATGAGGGGTCAGAAGGGAGATGAGGATGATGGACACATCCCGAAACATGACGCCCGTGACTGCTGAAGCCCAGCTGGATGAACCACTCTCACTGCAGGCGTGGATGAGCTTTGGCATTCACTTGGGTGAAAGCAGTGAGGGTGGAAGGAAAGACCCTGCATACATGTGCACATGTCTGTGCACGCTGCAGTAAGCAAGGAATTAATGAAGGAGGAAAAGATAATTAAGGACTACACGTGGTCTTCAGTTGTAGAAATAACTTAAGAGTGAAATAATGGGGCATTTGCACCAAATTACTTTAGCTACTTTACGCCTACATACAATATTTTCCTTGTCTTCATCTTCAATTCAAATTTTCTAGCACCAATGCATGGAAAATAAAAGTTTGTTTCATCTCAATTTTTTCCATGCACCTGATGTCCAAGACTTGAAAAGCAAGAAAAGATGTGAATCTCCTGTTTTGATAATGAGGAAACAGGCTGGATGACAACCAATTAGCCCAGCTTTTCCCACTAAAATCGTATTTTGCTATGAAGATATTGTGACAAAAATTAAATAATAATAAAAATAAAACCAGGCCCTTATAAACTGTTCAATCTTGAAAACTGCTGACATTGTGAGCCACCTAAATAGCGTATTCCCGAGGTCTCATGGAGGTCAGCCACAGCTTCAGGGGAAATGTGAGCTGGATACCGCAGACAGGCTTTCACCTTATGTGATCCACCTTGGAGAAATAGCTTGCACAGGAAGAAATACTGGTTTCTGGCCAGCTGCCAAAGACTTCTAATAATATTAAATATTCACCACCACCACCAAGTCCCTTTTATTTAGCACACAATTAATGGATCCACAAATAAAGCTCCTTACTCCAAGCCTTCCTCCAGCCTCACTTACAGGAGGGAACTTACCCATCAACACGTTTGAGCTCCTTGAACCAAAAGGAGGAATTTCCAAAGCACAAAACATATGCACTGAATGCCTTCCCTTGCTTTTTTTTGGGACATAGACTTTGTCACCATCTGGCTCTTCCTCATAATCTTAAAATGAAAACTGCTAAAAAACATTCTTCAGGTCTGAGCCCCGAGTTAAACACTTTGTGGCTTTCCCTTGTGCTGACCCAACCAATGGCACCCACAGAGTGACCAGATCTGGCAAAAAAATTCAGTAATTTTTCTCTGGATCTTTTAATTTTTTGACCTGTGTCACTGGATCAGGTGACCTGGGACATGGAAACAGGAGAGGGAAAGGGTGAAGTTGTGAACTCTGCTCCCACTGCTGAGCTGGTACATTGCATACCCCAGGACAGAAGCAGCAACACCACGATGTGTCTCCCCTTTAGGAGTTAAACTGTTCTCTCTACCCAGGCTCATGGAGATAAGGCAATGAAGCAACATTCACCTCTCTGCATTGTGCCATCCTGGTATAATAAGGGAAAACTTAATGCACCCATGTACACTTCAACACTGGGCTGTGACCACCCCAAAACCATGACCTACCCATGCAGGATGCTTGCAAGTTTTTAATGATGAATTCTAAGTAGATGTCAGATGCAGAGGTACATACTTTCTCTTCAGGAGCTATTTTATTTCTATATACTTTAGGAACAATTATTAGAGTTGAAGAAAAATACCACCTTTATGCCTACCAAAATACACCATGAATCACTTTGCAAAGCCATTTACTTGGAAGAGATTCTTTTGCATTAAATCATATTTGTCACAATGCCAGCATGCCGTGAGTGCAACGTATAATTTAAAAAACAAACAAAACTTCAAGTAACAATCTCTTTGCTCAAGATAGGAATTGCACAAGGTCAGTATCTGGTTTAAATTACTATATGTCCTAAAATATACAAGGCCAGGTCCTCCGGACACAGCGCAGCTGCTTTGAGCAATATTGCAGATAAAATCCGATACTGAAGATGGCTTAGACAAATTCCTGTGGTGGAATAAAGTTGTTACTCAGGAACTCTTGGGGAAGTATTTCTGCTGCTCAATGCAAGTGTTTAAGTCAAGCAGGAGATCCAGAGCCAACCGGGAGACACGCGTCTCCTCCAGATGGCAAGTGAGAGCAAACAGAGGCAGGAGCTTGGCTAATTGAGATGCAAAGACTTTATTTCTCTCTAGTAACTACAGAGGGGTCCTGAGCTCCTGGCTTCAGACAGGGCAGTTGTAAAAGGAAGGGGCAGGTAACTAGACAGCCCTCCAGACTATCAGTATCAGCTGTTTTTCAGTCCCCTGTGACTACTACAGAGAGTTATAAAATAAAGCAGCCCTACTGCTGCTCTATTCTTACCCAGGAGAGTAAAGCAAGGAAGTGGAAAGGTGAGATCTAAATCACTTCCACACGTCTCCTGGCTCCAACCCATGTGTCCAGGATCCAGGTCATTTTAATCAGCTTTTTATAATTTGTCACTCAAACGATAAGAATACTAATCCACCGCAATGTGCTGCCTGCCAGGCACCCCAATATTAATCCATAAACTGCTCTCTCATATCACACGTAGATGTGCTCACTTGAACTGCTTAGGGCTGACACGTCCTGTTAGCAATACTTTTTTTCTTACACGACAGACAAAAGTAGTACCATACATAACGCAGCAGGCTTGCCTGCTTTTGACTAGGAAAGGTTATTTATGTAGTTGCATACACATAAATTATGTATTCAAAACATTTTTTAGTTTTGGTAATAAATTAACTTTTTAACTTGAAGTTACTGGCACCCGTGAAACAGCATTTGCTTTTGTCCAGCTGTATTGGGCAAAAGAAAAATCTACAGCTCTTTCTGGCCAAAATATAAAAAAATATCAAAAAAACCCAACAAACCAAAACCCCCAAAAACATAATAAATGAAATCTGGGAACACTGTAATATAGCCAATAAAAAAGCCTAAATGTGAACAAGGGTGTAAAGTGGCACCAGTGTTTACTGACATGCCTCAGAGTACGGTAACACTGCCCAGTTGTTGCAGATCTGGTCTGCTGGACTTACCCGCAGCTCAGACCTCTTAATATTAATAAAATCATTCCTCAAGAGTTATTCCTTTAAAGTATTTAAAGAGTAGGTATCAGGAAGAGTTTCAGGTCACATTTTTACCTATGGCACATTTAGGGAATCTACTGGGTCTACAGAGGAGTGTTTACAAGTATCCCCTTTACAATAAAATTTGAAAACAACTTTTTCCTCTTGTTCAGATGTCTGAAAAGAGATCAAGAAATCTCTGCAGGGGATTTCATGATTTACACTTCACTGGCAAGAGAACAGCCTCATCGCTTCACTCCACCATGTGCTCTCAGTGCCAAAAGGAGTCTAGTTTCTAATATTTTGAATAGCTTTAAATGTTAAGAGAGAGCATCAAAGGCACCTTGATGAGTGCTGTATTGCAGCTTCATCTGTATGACAACGTGGTTTTTTTTTTTTTAATCTTGTAATAAAGCATACTAAGAGAAATCACTCCCTTCTCTCCCATCTGTATAGAACTTATCAGAAGGCTATCACTATATTAATAATATTTCTTTTTCTTATTAATTTCACAGACCACAAATGAAAGCCACATCTCTGCTGAGGAACATGATAGCTACAAAATCTCCCAGAAGTCTACAGCTAAAGACAAAGTTGCAGTTCTGCAAACAGAGGCTTTCAACTAAAGGTCCTCAGACTGAACAGAAGAGTTTTGTTAAAGATCATCAAGAAAAGCAAGTTGTATACGTGATATGGCGGCCACCTATGTGACATTTTCATGGCATTCTCCTCCCAAAGCTAACGCAGCTCTGCCAACCAAAAGACATGGAAGAGGTGCTAACAAAACTGTATGAAGTTTCTGGTCAAGCCTAAGGATTTTATCCACCTTATGTAAGTTTGATTCGGTATGGCACCTCTCTTCAGAAAAACATGATTTTATGCAGAATGTGTAGATCTGCCAAATAAAGTAATGAGGTACTATATAATCACAGATAACCAAGGTTTATCTAATCACTTAGCACTTAGCTTTGCAGGTAAAATCCAGTAACTATCCATTTTCTTCTTTTAAAAAAACATAATGCACAAATTGGGACCATTAACTGAGGATGGCTATCATTTTGCTCTTCTGCTAAGGGCTGGATGGAAAACCTATACACTGAGAAGTCAAGTTACAAAGACATCTCAAAGCAATAATTAGGTCTCACCTCTCCTTCCCCTTTATTAAGAATGAAAGTGAAGCAAGAGTCTCATGATGACCCATTAGAAAGCACAAACACCCAAACCTGTTGCAAGGGCATCACACCATCCATCTTTCTAAAGCTGTCAAGAAATGTTTGTCATTCCAATACTGCTTGCATCTCCCAAATGCTAAGATAACATACCCATCAATCTCAGCTAGAGTTAAAAGAGGAGTTGAAAAATAAATAGTTCTGAGTCATGTTACTAAGAGGGATTCCACACACTATTAATTTTAGCTTGGAAACCAATTAAGACACAAAATCAGCATTACTCCTCCCCCCCCCCTTTTTTTTTTTTAATGTATAATGACCTATTCGCTTGCATAAATTTATTTATTTTGTGGCAGTGATCCTTTCAGATGCTTTAGAAGCTTAAGGAACAATAATTTTAGTCCTGGCTTCTGGCAACAGGAAAACTTTTGCCATAAGAAGGTCAAAGATATGGACAAGAGAGCATGCTTCTCTTTATTTTAGATGGCCATTCTTAAAAGAACAATAATAGACACATAATGACATATAAGCAAAACTTTTCCTAAGCACTGCATGAGAATTAATATGCTGGAATAAATTGGTGCTTTCCACTCAAAACCTGAATCAGCCTTTGTACCCTTTAAACCAACTGCAGCTTCTTGCTCATGAGTGCCAGCAGCTACGGCAGCGCTTCTCTACGTCAGAGCAGTAATTGAGTGATGTGACTGTGTAAAATTGCACAGTCCTTCTGTAAAAAGGCTACAGAAGCACAAACTTACTGCCCACCCGAAGGGCTCAATGCTCCTGCCTGACTCCTGGAGCTCATACAATGGATATTACCTCTACCTAGCAGTGAACTTGCAGCTTTTTAATATTGACAGGGAAATGCCACTCTTGTCAGATTTGTCTTCAAGGTGACTCAAATGTCACCATTGTTTGCTAAATGCTAGTCCAATATGAAGTTTTCTGAATATCTGTGGGGGAAAAAAAAACCCTAATCAACCCTGCACCTCAGTGGCCTTATTTCCCCTGGGTGTCAGCAACCCTCTATGAGCTTTTTGGGGGACTATTTCAAACTCCTTTCTGTCTGTGCCACCACACAAAGGGATCAGGAAGCTTTGACTACATAGGTCTCACTAAAGACAGGGAGTTGGGATTAGTGCTTTATTCAACCACAAGGAGAAAAAAAAAATAAATCATATGGATTCAACAAGAAAGTTGACTGATGGTCTTTGAGCATGGTGTTAAAGCCAGACTCTGCATCATGGGAATTTTTGACATTGAGTTCACTTCCATGGAACTAAACCCAGAATCATGAAAAGTCTTTCTGTGATAATGGAAGTGCAGTATAGTATCTAGTGTTGGATCAAAAAAATTATTTAGGAAAGTAGGAATATATACATAAGAAGACAAAAGATCAGAAGTCCAGCATCAAGGTACCACTGATCAAAGCAGGCTTTCATTGCTGGCAAGTACAGGATAAAACAAAGACTAATTCGCTTGTCCCAGAGCCCAGATCAGTATATAATGCCACCCACCCCATTTAACCTCTCAAGAAAGAACTGTAAAATGAAATCAGTTGCTCTCATGGAAACTCTTGAAATTAAAAAAAATCATTATAAACTGGAATAAAAATGAACATTGTCTTATTCCTATGACCAATAAAATTATCTGTTGAAACATTTCCCTTTGGGTCAGATTTCAAATTCTCAGTGAGCAAAGTGTATGTATATACCCGAGAAACACTAACTTTGCAATTCCAAAACCAAGCTTCCAACAGAAAGCTCTTATTCCAAAACAAAAGTACCCATAAAAGACACCCTGAGAAAAAAAAAAAACCTCTGCTTTAAAATTCACATCCTACTAAAATTCAAATGAATTTCCCTAGGTAGGCAAGTCCTTAAATGTATACCTCCATTTAATTACGCTGCAGTTCCTGTGTAGACAAGTCCCAAGATGCTCTTACATGATAATCATTAAATATGAAGTGGTGAAATGAATTGCAACATTTAGTAATGCCTCTCATGAACTAAGATTTATAGAGGAAGCATGAAATAAAACTAAGAAAGCACATGGTTAGTGTGCCTGTACGTTGTACTGGGGAAAAAAAAAAAAAAAAAAAAAGAAAATAGCATTGAAAATTATGACTAGGTGGGCAGAGGCATCTTACCAAAACTGCTGCTGCAGAAGGTAATGCTCAGCCCACCTATTTATTTAAGCCACACCATAGAAGTATTAAAATTAGAAAGAAATTTAAATACATTTTACAAGTCATTTAAACACTGAACACATTATGAAAATAATTGTCAGAATTGCGCTATTTAGTAAATACAATTTTCTGCTTAGCTCTACACTTGTTTAAACTGAGTGGTGAACAGTTGAGGTATAACTCTCAGTTTCACTAAAAAAAATTTCTAGTTCTGAAAAATAATCATCTGTTCATGGCTGCAGAAATGCAAAATACCTCAAATTGTGGTCCCAGAAAAAAAAAAAATTAAAATAAAATTTTAAAAAAGCATAAAATAACTGCAATCAGGCAAAAGAAGCTTTGAACACAAGTGCCTTGTTCCAGTGGAACACACCTTGGCAATTTCTCTCTACACATACGCTCATAGAAATAAAGGTTTAAAATATATTTTCTACACTAAAACATGCATAAAGAAGGTTTGAAGATTGCTCATAGGGTTTATAAGCACTTCATTTACACACTAGCATATGCATTTACTATATAAATATTTATAGTTTGGCAGTTCACTCCCCCAATCTGCATGGGTTTTCTCTGTTGGGTTTCACCAGCGGTATTTCCTCTGAGTTTCTACATTTCCAGATGCTTTGCTCATACAGCCTGATGGAGAACAGTTGTGCCTATTAGCAGACAAGCTGCTGACAACTAAGCTGAGCTTCTAAAAGCTGGCAGTGAGATAATCTGGCACCAGGATCTGATAAGTTTAAAGAGAAGATGTATGGTGGCATGCAAACACTGAGAAGTCAGAGGAAAACCTAGTCAAGCCCTGAGCCTTTCCTTAGGATACTTCTCATCTCATTCCAGAGTACTTCAGTCAAATCAAGGAAAAATCCTGTCAACCATCCTGTTGCCCAGCACCACTCAGTTTTTAACAGACATAGCCTTCTATTAAAAAAAGTAAAGAAAATACCGCTCCATGAAGTCATAGCCTCTTAAATAAATTATGTTTACAAATATATTTAACAGACATATATTGTAAAAGGGTTGTTTCTCCTGATTAATTTTTTAAAATACAATGGAAAGGAAAAAAAACTTCTGTTATGTTTATTTTGCCCTTCCTTCCCACAAATAAGCAGCAGAGTATAATCTTCATTTTACAAAAGATATTATTTAGGGGCGGAAAAAAGGCAAATGCATCTAGGAGTGCAGGAGATGTTTACTGCAAGTATTCACACCTTCTCTGAAACTCTGCACACAGGTACTCCTGCTGTCACCCAGCAGTGGTACACAAGGACAGCAGCAGAACAAGCCAAACCAAGTATGAACGAGGAGGGTCAGCAACTGGTCTCTGTCTCATGCCCTCAGTTTTCCACCTCCTTTCTCGCATGGTTTTGCATGCCATGCACAGCACACAGCCACTGATTTGCAGAACTGCCTCAGCCAGGGCTTGCCTTCACATTCAGGGAGAAAAAAGTAATTCTACTGCATGCCCCCAGCTTGTATTTTCTTAATGTCATGGTCATCTAATTCTAAGGTAACACCAGAGATTGTAGGGGGCTTCAGTTTTATCTCAATATAAACTTGCTGGGGCAGGTCAGTACAACTGGCACAGGCACACCAGGAGCTCGTCCTTGTCTGGCCCCAGCAAGGACAAGTTCAGGCAACATCGTGCTTAATCCATCCCAGCAGTAATGTCATCGTGACTCCCCGAAGGATGAGCTGTACCAGTGCTTCCCAGTACTGTGCCAGATCAGACAGTGGTTTTACTCAGACAGTGATTTTTCTTTAGACAGCACTGGAATCCTTCCAGGGTAGATAAAAATCTGAATTTTTCCATGCAAAGAACTAAAATACTCATCAAAATTATAAGACCTCATCTATATTCTTATACTCCTCCTCAGGCATTCAGTTTTGGCCGCTGTTGAGAGAGAGAATTTCTTTGTTTTGACCCTGAATGACTTTCCCGATGCATCTTACAGGTGAAGGGGATTCCCTCCCTCTCCTGCTGCTGCCCTCCCACCCACTCCTTAATTAAAGATGCTAAGCTCTAACAGAAACCATGTTACAGATTAAAACCAGACTGTGATGCTTGAAAAATAAGTATGTGGATAGGTTTGGGAAAACAGACCATTGGCAATTATTTTAGTGTGTACTTAGAAACTTTAAAACAGATAGCAAGGACGATTATTGCAATTTAACAATAAAGAAGAGGAAAAAAGCACAAGGAAACACGTTCTTCACTTCTGAACAAGTGCCAGAGACTGGCGATCTCTTTAGGAATGCAACTAATGAAAAAAATCTTTTCCAAAGTAACACAGCAAACGGAAACGCTGTTTAACCAGAATGATCCCAGTTGAAAGAACCAACAGAGCCAGGACCAGAATCCTTGTTTTGACTGTGAGCACAGGGAGGGTTGCTGCTCTCCCAGACACCACGGCATTAACAAGCAGAAGCTGCCTCCACGGTCAGGTTCATCCAAATACCTTTTCCATGAACTAATCAAACAGGCATTTATCAACTGAAAGAGGAATACGCAAACTTAAGGGGTTTTATGTAGGAGGTTTTCCCTTCATAAAGAGTCCCAAAACTTTTAGTCCAGAAGGTCTTAGATTATCATGCTATAGCCAGACTAGTACAAAGCATCCTTGATGTCTAGACCAAACGAAGAGATTAGCAGGTCTGCTCCAGTGCTGATTACACCAGTCTCATAATATTTTTCCAGTGGATGCTTTCATAATTAAATATCAAGTAACAGGAGGCACTTTAATATTTATGTCACCCTCACCTATGAAAATAATAAAAAGTTTTTTTACATTGAGAACTATAAAGTATTAAACATCATTCTATGGCTGTAACAGCAACCTGTCAAGCTGTAAAGAGAAATCTAGATTTTAGTGAAAAGGGTCCCTTGGGAATACCATGTATCGGCAAAGCAGAACAGTAATCACATTATGCCTGTAACTAATATGGACAAAGTGGAATGAGTAATAAAAGCCAACAAAAAAACAACTTTCACTCTGATTAGCGATCACAGACTAATAGCCTTCAATTGCAATTGAAAATTAGGTGGCACCATCAATCAATCACTCAGGTCTCTGAAGTAGGAGTCGCTGTGCATCAGGGCTACCTACAGAGATGGATTTCTACTCTGAGCTTTGTCAGGGTCTGAGGTCCCTCAAGGTTCAAACCCCATAACACAACCCTAAGCACAACAAGAGCGAGCCTCAAGGGTAGGTTCTCCAATCTCACAATTTTTTAAATAAAGTTAACAGACTTGGTCCAGACAGGTCTATGAATTCTTTGGGATGAAGAAAGGTGACAGATTTTAGCTAGCTTGAATAGCTGTTGTTCTGCATAATGCAAATATATCACATTTTAAATTCAGACAGGGTCATTCATAGGAAAAACCCCAAAACACAAGAATTCCAAAGGCAATGAGTATTTATTAGAGAATAAACAGAAAATAATGGATTATATTCACACTTTCTTGGTAATTCCATGAAAATACAAGACTTTTTGTTTTAAATAGCTGGGTGTAAACCTTGAGCAAGTTATGAGCCCTCCTACTGAACAAAGTCCCCTCTTGATAAATAAAACCGACAGGGCCGCGCTGCCTCTGATACACAGGCAACCATGTTACATGACAGGGATTACCATTCCATAAATTGCTAAAAAGTTTACGATTGCGGGAAATCTTCATCTAATTTCCATCTTATATTTACACAGAGCTGATTTATTCCCATTTATTCTTTTGCCAACTCTGCTCTACAGCCCAAGCAGGTCCTTTTCCTCCCTGGTACTTACCCCTCACTATATTTATAGAGCAAACATACCCACACCAGCTTTTGTCCTGCCAGGCCACACAAACCAAGCTCTTTCAGGCACCTCTTCTAAGTCTGGCTCCTTGTTCCTCCCACATCCCAGCAAATCCTTTTCAGCACCTGTTCCCATTTGAATTAATTTTTCTTGCATATGGGAGACCAGAACAGTGCACAGTTTTCCAGATGACTATCTGCTAATGGCATTAATAGTTCCCTACCTCCGTGGAAATGCCTTGCTTGAGAAAGTCAAGATTGTATTTGCCTTTTTCACACTACTGCACAGTAATACTCTAAGAAAAGTAACTTTTTGTTTTCTCTTTTAGTTCTTTCTGCCTGAGAAGCCTTCAGGCTTGATCCAAAAGTAGATAATACTCTGAACTAGAAAGCAAAAAAACCTGGCGCTTAACCTAGGTCAGGTATTAATAGCCCACAGAGTGATCTGAAGACGTCACTTCATGTTCCTTTTTTTCATTCCCACACTTGCCTATTTAAATCCAGAACTCACTGAGGATGGGAATCACCTCTTAATCTAAATTAACTCAGTGCCTCACAAGGATCCTGCCCATGGTTGGAAAAATCTTCATGCCTCCCAGGTTGGAAAGTTCCATGAATCTAACTCTCAATTATTTTTATCAGTTTGTCATCGTTTGGAAAGACATATATATAAATGCATACACACACAAGTATGTGTAAGATGGGGTGGTATTAGTAAATAAAAGGACAGCTGCTAATGGCATACTGAATCATAGCAAAATCTGAAGGCATTTCCAGGAACTTGCAAGTTTTCTATTATTTCTGTGAAATAAACATAAACATCCATTACTGAGCAATCTTTGGGGAGACTGCAGTGGGTGTGAAATTTACTGAAAATCAGAAGAAAAGCTGGATTCAGGGAGACAAATTCACTGGGCAATTTGCAGTGTCTGCTGTAAAACCAGCATGGATGGGGACAGCACTGGTCAGAATTACTCTGAGCTCCCAGCATGCTGACCCTATCATAAAAATGAAAGTGTGAACAGAAGATGAATCTTCTTGGATATCTTTCAGAAGTTTTTATCAATTATACAAATTGACTGTCAGTCAATCCTCACAAGGAAATATGTAAAAACTGAAAAAAGCCCTCAGCACTAGAGAAAAAACTCTTATCTAAGGGTATACTCAGCAGAGGAAACCAATTCTTCCAGACTTGTCACAGGGCACATGAGATCTAAGCACTATTATTAATAATACCATCAAGTTTATCAATGACAAACTCTATACTACTACCAACCAATATCCAGACAGGAATGTAACACCTCCAAGGAGAGTGCATGCTACCACTGCTTGTACAGGTCTCAACTCGTGCACACACACAAACCCCAGAATTCAGGCAACTGCAACCCAAAATAGGTCTCCAACAAATGCAGGCACTAATATGTCTAATTAAAAATATACTAGTACAAGATGCGTAATTATATTAAACAGAATAACTTCTGAATTTATAAAGTCCTAAGTGCTAATATTTTTTTTTCCCCTTTTAAGTAATTTTAAAAAATATGCTGGGTGGCAATAGCCAGCAAGGAGCTGTGGTGTCACCCAAGTTTTTGCTGGCACCTGTACCAGCACCTGAGGACGAGCCCTCCCAAGTATCTGAGCTGGGAAAACTCTCCCTGTTCACAGAACCAGGCAGGACAACTTCCAGATAGCACATTAAAAACAAAACACACGCTTAAATACCTTTTAACTTATTATCAGAGCAAAAGTATACTGTGTGATACTCATTCAATGCTGAACGGCTTCAACCCAACAGCAGGTTCAAATACTCAGCTGGGATGCACCGGAGGAACCATCAGATGAATAGGTGGGATGGGAGAAAGGTGTCAGCAGCTCCGCACAGGGTCCAGCAGCACAGTGCCAGGCACTTCTGCTCTCAGGCTGACCCGAACACACGCAAGGTGCCTTTCTAGTGGGAAAGTAAAAATTCTCAGGCTAGCAGTAACGCTGAGGAAGAAGCTTAAGAAGAAATTTCAACAAGGAGAGTTTTACTTAAGCTAAGGAAATGGCCGATCCTGGTCCTTCTCACTTATCACTGCCACAAAACCCACATTTCACAGTCACGCTGTTTCACTGCCCCAATATGGTGCCTTAGTGAAAGGCTTATTTTATTTTAAAATACACTTTGGATTCAAATTCTCTGCCTCAACAACACATTTGCCTGAATTATTGCTAAAGTTATCCAGCTACCCACCACTTCTCTTTATGGCTCATCTAGTCCCAACTATTTGTAAGTAAACCATCCACACTCATTCACAGCTATTAATTTAAATGTCTGTAGGAAAGAAAAGCCTGGCAAGAAAACAACGCTGAGTGTCTGCTGTGGAAGTAACTGCAGTAAAGTCAGCAGACATACCAGCAGGTATCACCAACAGCATAACCCAAGTACAGCAACCAAAAGCTTAGCTGACCTGTTTGTGGGGAAATGTTAAGAATTAATTACGCTGGGGATGACAGTGCAGTGGTTTGAGCATCAGCTCCGAAATAACGGGACTTGTTGGGAAGTCAATGGTTGAATTCCAGAGGGGCCATTTTAAGCCATTCATCCCAGTAAGGTAGACAAGCTGAGCTCCAGAAGCATTACTGCCTGTGGGTCCTTTGGGTTTAAAACCCTAAATCTTATGTCTGAGTGTTATGGGACCATGCAACAATTTCCCCTAAACACCCATTATATTGTGCAGCACATAAGCCCCCGTCCCGCAGGGGTGAAGCGACAGTATTAGTGCATGAGGACACACAGCGACTCACACCCCATTAATTCACATGACCCCACTATGCTGCTTCCCTTCCTACAGGTAAAATGCATAAATATTTTGAGTGGTTTAGACAATATATATTTTAATGGCAAAACACAGTGGGCAGCTTCTTCTGCCTTTTCTTTATACCAGTTGAAAACAAAAGGATTTTTCTAAACTGGGTCTTCCTGCTTGATCCATGACCATCATTTATGTTAGCTGCTATGAAGAATTTAATGCTTTTTCTCAAGGCATGTAATAACATGACAAACATTCCACTGTGTATATTAGCAATGCTTTAAGAAAATTATTTTTATTCCTCATTACATTGAATATTACCTGAGAGGTTGTTGTTGTTATTATTAACAGCAATTAGCATCAGACAGCAATTTGTAATTTCCAAACCCGGATACAAACATTAGCAAAATATTTGCCAATAGAAGGCCATGTGTTATTCCCATTGCATGGGAAACAAATTATAGAATTCAAGTGATTTGTGTCTTTACAACTGAATTGGGAAGCTTATACAAGAGTTATCATTCAAATAGTACATCAGGGATAGTTTCAGTAGACTACAAATTATTCTAAGACTGTGACTCACAAACAAAATATTCTTAGTCTGAACTCTCTTACAGGCAGACTTTACTATAAAGCAAGAAAAGCTTAAGAAACCACTCAGAAGAAAAGACTAATAAAATTTTATAAAGAAATATCACTTGTAAAACCATCATTATTAGGAATTATATTTGGACTCCAGGCTGAGAACTCAGCTGATGTAAGTCTATCCTAATGCCATTTAATTGAGTTATATAGATGTAAACCGCAAAAGAATCCACTCCTGAGCCTACCAGGAAAACAATCTCTGCTCACATTCTCTGCAAGTGCTGGTCACTATAAATACATAATAAACATGCAACGATGAGCCACACACACAGGATTTTGGATAGAATAATATGTACTCAAACAATTTTAAAAAGCATATATAATACTCAGAGCAAAGGATGTATCTTTATATTATGGGAAATCAAACTTGCCTGTGCAAGTTGCATTTCTAACCTCCCAACATGGCCAAGATTAGAGGACAAGAGACGAGAGTTCAGGCTTTGAGAATGCTTTAGAGGTGGAAGAAAACAGTGATCCCCCAAACCACTGCAGGAAGCTAGGCTGGGGTTGAAGGAGCACCCCAAAACACCACCAGCATTAGCTGAAGACCTGTGTGGGCTCATCCTCTTTTCTAGGAAGTTTGGGCTCTCCAGCATCACCAGTGCCAAACCCGTGGAAGAGCCACTTGTGGGCTACGAATGTGCCCTGTGCTCCTGGACTGATGCAGTAAGGCAGCACCCGCTTCATCTAACACCTTCTCCTGTGCCTTTCCTCCTATGCCAGAAAGCAAAAGGTTAGTGAGGAGGTGGGGGAAGGGGTTATTTTAACATGAATCTATCATAATACTTCCAATAAGTGACAGCTTAAACAATACTTTTCAGACAGAGGCAAAACATCTGACATTTTGTCTCCTTGAATCACTAGTGAAAAGCTGACTTTCGGAGTACAGAAGAGTTACAAACCTAACAATTGAAGAATAATAAGGAAAAGGCATGTACCAAGGGATTTCTCAGCAGAAGAATGATATACTAGACAAAAATAAAAGGATATACCATATGTTGAGTAATAAAATTGGCAAACCTAGTAAGGTTCAAATACTGCTATTATACACATCTGGGCAAAACGGGGGGAAAAAAAATCATTAAGCAATCTGAGAACCCCCAAACAAAGAAACTGTAAAATTCTGAACTGTAAAGCAAAGGAAACACACTTAATCCCTCAGGAGTTTAAGTATGTATTTCAACTGGGTTATACCATCCCTCACAAGGACATGGAAGCACACAAAAACCTAGAGACACAATATAGCCACTGTGAGCCTGCCGGCAGAAAGCCAACTGGCTTCAGTACCCAACAGCCCTGGCACCTGTTGGGTTTATCATCGGCAAATGCATTACCTCCTTGGGGCATGCAGGGAAGAAAAATACTCTACAAAGTGCCCGTTTTCCAGCAGAAGTGCACCATTGTGTACCGCAAGTATTTTAAATCGGGATTTCCAGCTGCAAAACAAGTCTCCCTCACTGCTGAAGTAGTCGGGACTTTTGAACATTTCAAAGCAATGTGCAGAAATACATAACCAAGCAGCAAATAATATAATCCTGCCCTCATGAAACTCTGTTTCATCTATAACCGCAGATGTAACCTCTTCCCTGGCCTCCCCTGAGGCTAATTTATTTATGAATGTTCCTATTAAAAATAGGACTACTCGCATAGTAGCTTACTTTCCAGGGTGAATAGGGGAGGCAGGATAAATGCAGTTTAATGAATAAATGTCTTGTGACAAGACATCTCTTTTTATGGGTACATGTAGTCCGGGTTCCCCCTGCCAGCCTGAAAACACCATGCTCTACTCCCTGCTCTTGGACTGCTGCAATAACAGACCCTTGTACACACACACACACAGAACACCACACAGGTTGGGTATTTTGGGGTGGGTTGTGTTTTTTGTTTTTTTTTTTTTAAATGCAATTAAAAAGTCCTGTGGCTATATCAGAAGTTTAGAAGGAAACTGCACACTGGTAGCCAGCTACTACTGCCTACGATTAAAACATAAAAAAAAATACATATCTTTAATACTAGATTAACACAAACCGCCTTTAAAAAATTTTTTTATGTTTATTTTTTGACAGTGGTTTATAAACTAATCTCATTACTCTTGGCAACATGGAAAGGTTTGTTATTGCCATCACTCTACTTGTTACTAGGGAGGAGGAGATAGCTTTGCCCTAACAGAGTAGGAAATGGCACATAAATGGGACCAGGATGTGGGGGAAATCTTACTGCTCACATGAAATTGTGCTTTGAGAAAAGGGGGTTTGGGGGGACTGTGGCAAAATGGGGGTAAAGAGAGGGAGCGTGGCTGTCCAACATGACTGGGGAAACATTCCAGAACATAAGGTATGGCATGCAATAAATAAAATGTGAAAGCACAATGTAGAGGGACACATGAAGAAGGCTTTGAACAATAGCAGGGTGCAAGGGGAGGAGACGAAACGGAGATGCCTTTGAATGCTGAAGGCACAGAAGGGAAAAATCTCTGCCATGCTTTTCATCCTTACAAACAGTGACTTCTGTTCAGAGCTTCTGGAAAAGCACGTGGTGGATTTGGAAAAGGCTCCAGCCATGAAGAAAGACCATGATGGAAGATCTTCATTTAGTGGATGACCTGGCAAGATCCTGACAGCTTTCAGCAGCTGTACTCGGCGTCCCAACCGCCCGCCTGCCGCTCTGCCGACGGCTGCAATCGCCCGCGCTCCCCTGCCTGTCATTCTCAGCCCATATCAAATGAAAGAGAGATGGGACAACCTTGGCAGCCTGCGTGATAGACGGGCAGGAGTGGGACCACAGGAGGAGCTGCTGAAAGGTCTGAAATTGCTGATGTGTCCCACAGCATGAAGGACACTTGCCATGCATAATGGATAGGATGCTGAGTATTTTCCCAGTATCCCAGTTGGCCTGTGTACCACTTGCTGCCTGCTTCTCAAAAAAGGAAAAAGAAAAAAAAAATCTCTGTGAAATTCTGTGACGTGGTATCACAACAGCTTCTGTGTTTTGAAAGAGTCATCTGTGTGTTGCCACCTTCCAGAAGGATGCAAACACAAGAGGGGAGGGCAGGGAAGCTATCACATTTGCAGTGGTACCTGCCCAAAGCAGGGGGATGCAGCCAGGCCTGCGGCAGCCCAAGGGGGTCAGCTCCTGGGGCCAAAGGCTGAACTTTTTAGTGCTTGAGAATAAGACATATGTACTTTTTATTCAATACCATGTATAAGAATTAAAATACAAAGACCGCACAAAAACAACCAACAGAAAGAATTACCAGCAGCAGCAAAGTTTTCTGCTTGAAAACCAATATCCAAAAAAATACATGAGTTTTCATAAACACTGGGCATTACCTGAGCTACAGACTTCACCGCTCATTCAGGAGCTTAGCAACATCAGTACAGCAATATAAAGTTTTTCTAGTATTCATAATGGATTGGAAAAAAAGAAATTAAAAAAAAAAAAAATCAAATTCAGCTTTTCAAGGGGCAGCTTGCCTTTACACTTCACCACCCAAGAGCCTCAAGCGATCCACAGCAGCCCCTTCCCTACAATCCCCAAATGAAAGCGAATCAAGATCTGAAAAATTCAGGCACTGGTTTTCACATCTAAGATTCCAGATATTTGATTTAAACAGTATTTCAAATTCTACTCGTAACTGGCAAAGCTGCTTTCACACATGCGTGTCTCGTAGTCTGGTTACACGCTGTTGTATGTCTGGTTATAGACTCCTGTATGATGAAGACAGTAAAAAGCATCGGGGTAAAGGTTCAGTAGGATTTTAGAAAGTGTAGCTGTACACCATGGTAGTTTAGACAAGGAGCAGGAACTGTGAAAAATTGATTTTCTTCAGTTTCCACAAGTGTGGAAACCAGGATTTTTTAAACCAAATTAAGCTCCCAAATGTAATTAAATCCATAAAAGCTATGAGGAAATTGGGTCCGTACCACATACTAACACTTAAATTTATAAGCGGTGGAAAAAAATCCACAGGAAAACACACATTAAATTCTATATATTACTGTAACAAAATAAGGAAGGGAATTCTTTAGTAAGTTATGCTTTTTATGTCATCCAATTACCAAAAATAATATAACGACTCCAGTTTTTAAAATCCAAATCAATTAAAGACGACTGCAAGAGCGAGGTTTTGGTTGGATCAGTGTCACAACATGGAAGGAAGGAGAGTTGCTCGTGGAACAGCAGGAGAATAGAACACATTTTGAGAGTGTTAAGATAATAAAAATAAATGAGGATTATGTGTATTACCACTCACAAGTTTGAAAATTTAATGAAAAAGAAGAGTAAAATAGTAACAAATGTATGAGATTCTGGATTCTAATCATAATGTTTCTTAATGATGCGGAAGGGGAAAAAGGACTGAATTCACAATTACTTTTTGTGAAAGCTCATTCCTTTGTGAAAACATGTAATATGATGTTGAATTTTTTTCTTTATTACAGACAAAAGGTTTCCTATATTCCAAAATGAAGTAATACACAGAGTCTTATATACATTCATGTGCATGGAAAATGATCTCAGTTTAAGGATAATCTATTTTTGTGTTCAACCATTTATATTATATTTCAAGATATTATAAGGAAAGCCTCATCAATTGTTCAGCTGAAACAAAGGATTTCTCTTGCACTTATTTCCTAAAATGCTTCACCTAAGATGTTCAAGTCTGCATAATTTTATTGATCTCACAAGGTTTTTCAAGAGAAGACGCTTCATTTCCAGAGGTAATTTCAAAGTTGAACATCAAAGTTTATATTACTTTTCTGCATATTTTTCCTATTTTCTTTTTTCCTCTTTCTCATTTTGAAAGACTTTAGAAAATGCAAAGAGCACATGATCTTAAGCAACATGGATCTTCAGAGGATTGCTAAAATATTTGATGTTTGTGTCCAGAAGATAAGTAATGTAAATGATTCCATTGCTCTAAATATTTCTAGCATATTATCTGCAGAAACTATATATAAAGCACTATTATTTGAGTCAAATGCTGAATATGACTTAATGCATAGCTCTGTAGGTATATCATTAAAGTCAATAATAAAATACAACTATTATTGTGCTAATCATAGTCCCAGTTTTCAAATGCAGTAAAGAAAGCCTCATAAATTTCCAATTTCACATGTGATATACTAAAAAAAAAAAATCCTATGTAAGGACAATATCCTAGTGATTTTTTTTTTATTATTCCATTAAGTTTTTTAAGGATAGTACAGCCAGCTTTCTCCTACACGCCCCTTGCAAAAGAGCAAGGCACAGGAAACAAAGATTTTAGGATAAAGTGGGAGCACAATCTCTAAACCAAATCCCCCCAGCATTCCCCCCAAACAAGAAGCATGTGAAAACTGAAAGAGAATCTGGTCAGTCGAGATACTGTAGTGGCAGAGCGCATTGCAAGAGCCCGTAAGAACAAACAAACGGTTATCTGATGGCTTCAGGAAAAGGAAAGTGTAGGAGGAGGAAATAATATTAGTTACCCTGCAAGTACCATTCACAACTGAAGTAGGAGCAACTGTGAAAGGAAATATTGCAGCTCCACCAGCCCCCAAAGATTATAAATCTTTTGGCCCTTGGGAGCAGGTAAAAAAAAAAAAAAAGTATTTCAATCATTAAATAATAAAGAACACTGCTGAAACCTTCTTGGTGATAGCATGTGCAATCAGGTGTTGGCCAGACGGACAGAAAGTGATTTACAACAATGGCTTTGGTGGGTAAGGAGATTTCTCTTTGTAAATACAAAAAGATGGATCTAATTTGGTAGTATTAAAAATCAACATATAGATTTGGATAAATTCTCTAATCTTGCAATGAATTTTATCATTTCAGAGTTCTTGGCTAACCCTTTGTGGTTTCTTACGAGTCAAGGAAAAAGATTAAATGAAATTTTTCTTTGTAGGAACTGTAATAATTTTAAACCTTGGTTTCAAACTACAAAGCAATTAGGTTAAACATGGAATACCCCAAAGAAAAAACTGATCGTTGCAATAAATAATACCTGAAAACCACACCAGCTTCGACATTAAGAAGTTCTTTCTTGTAGTCAGTTGGGAAACAGCTACAGACTGCCAATGAAAAGACGTGGAACAAAAATATAGCAATAATATACGATCTTTTATAAAAGAATTCAAAGCTAATAGGAGTCAACTAAAATATAATTCAAAAGTAAATTAAAAGGTCACTACGGATTCCTTCTGGATTGAGATTTATGCCCTACAACACTACTACAAAGCCTAGAAAATAAAACCCCCTCCGCTTTTGCTCCACATAGCACCTTCGCAGCATAATCCCCCGCATATAATTATTATAGTGAAATAAAAATATACAGATATAATAAATTATTTATAACATAGCAGAACATGTGAAACGTTAAGTGGCAGATGTTAACAGGAACAGTAGATTTTCACATATTTTTGAGAAATGCTGCAAGTTGCTGACAGAGAAGATACAGAACAAAATTATCCTGTTAGCTAATTGAATTCCCAGAGCTTTCTGAACAAAAAGGGTTTGGTTTAGTTAAAGAATCTTTAGTTAAATAAATTTTTCATACATGCATATACGTTAATGCACTGATAATGAATTATAATTTAAACAAAATTATTTACAGGTCTAATTAAATTACACTGCAATATAGGATTTCAGATATTGACTTAATTCATCTAAAGCTACATAACGGATGATTCAACTGCAGTCAACAAAAACTCTAGCCTTGATCTCAGAGGCTTTGTACATTGTAAGGACCCAAGTCTTAAAATTAAACTTTGCATCCCAGTTTTTAATCACTGTTTAGAAGAGACAGCTGCGGTAATTTTTTTCCCCCCAGTAAAATAATGTTGCTTGTAATCTGATAATTTTCTGGGTTGAATTGCATTGATTTTTCAAGACTTGTTAACACAAGTCTAAATTACAAATTTTAAAAACATTCCTGATGTAGGCAAACATGTTTGCCCACCCTCATATCCATGCTTTCTTCCTTGAATTTCTTAAGTCATGCCTTGATAGAAAAGGGAGAAGTAGAAAAACAGATTTAGAGAAAAGTGTTGCTGAAGTTACACCACTGTCTTTTTTTCTCTAAATACAGAAACTATAATTTTAAGGTTTTATGTTAGCGAAAACTAATTGAAATTATTTCATACAAGCCAGACTGGAAAGTAGCTTAAGCCATTTTTTTTTCATTATCTAGCTTCTTATACAAGTTTTGAGTATCAAACCTGAGAAAATAACTTTGGGCTTTCTAGGGGTTCATAAAATGTCAGAATAAACTACGGGCAGTAAAACATCACCTGAAAAAAATGGTCACTGCGTTAAGATGATGTAAAAAACACAACGCCTCATTAGCTACACATCATGGGTACAAGTATCCCTGCAGTCCTGCTCTGCACCCACCAGCCTGGTTATGACTACGCTCATTTGTGGCCACCGAATTAAAGCAGACCACGATGTAAACGATAGACTGCTGTCGTCAGCCCAACACACACCTTCTTTTGTATGTCACAGCCAATGTGACTCTTATTAGAGGACTTTTTTTCCCCCAATAAGCATTTGCTAAAGGAAATCTCATATAGAAGAGCATGTGTGTGCGAGTGTAACACACATATTTAACTTCTAGATAAAAACCACCAAAAATGGATGGAATCTCACAGTGGCTTAAAGACACTGAATATGTGGAGGTTCGATCCTGCGAGCACTGACGTATGAACTAACAGAGTTGTTTTTCTACAGGCAGCAGGATTACTCTCTGCCATTAGCTGGCTGAGGAGTACTCAGCATTTAAAAGACACAGTTTTAAAACACTATGTATCATACAAAAAAATTGTTTTTATATGTATGAAACCGCTGCGTTTCCATAAAATCTGCTGTTAGATTTACTTCACTTTAAATAAAGCTTACTTGCAAAATGTTAATGCAGTCTCTGTATCAATTAGCACTATTACAGAGGGAGTGACCTCTCACCTTTGCAGGCAGTGATTAAGGGCTAGAAATTTTATTGATTTTTCTGTTAGCTTGATTTCCTTCAGCCATCTCGCCATCTAGAATTCTGCTACTCGCCCTGCTTACCGCCAAAGGAACCTCACCTTGTCCAGCAATACCGGCTGTTTATACAATGCAAAGTTGCGCTGCCATCAATTACTCACAGAAGTTTGGAAGTTAATTTATTCCATTCATCTAGCAATACTTTATTAATAGAAGTGGGCACCACTGATGCCAGCAGCACACAAATGTGCAGGTCTAGTTTGTGTCTCTACAATCTCACCACCAAAGGCAGGACCTTCACTGCCCTCCTCAATAAAACTGCAGCCACGTTTTGGAAAGGATTTTGAAGTTAAGTAGTAAGTGCAAAATCTTATTAGTAGAACAGACGTAAAAAGCAGGATTAAGTCATACTGATGCTGTGCTCAAAACACAGTAGGCATTTAATAAACAATAGCTTATGCCCCATCCGCAAATACCTAGAGTTCAAACACTGGGTAACACTATTAAGGACTGATCTTTTTCTAACACCTCCCATCCCAATTGAGAACATTTCTTCTACTAGGCATGCAGTGGTTTTAACTGAAAATACGGTGCTTTCACCTCTCCATAGGCAACTGCAGCTATGGCTGAAAACAGGAGCTTACACATCCATTGCCTAGTTTCCAAAAATCTGAAGTCAAATCAGAAAAAATGGGCAACTTTAGAAGCTGAACATCTTTAAAAGTAACCGCTGCATTTTTGCCTAACAAGGTCACCAGAGTGGGAAGAGTACTAGCAAGCCAAAGTTCTTGAACTAACTAGATCAACACCAACAATGATAGTTATTATATATATATTTTTTAACCAATCCTATTTTATCTTTCCCAAAGAAAAGCAAGAGAAAGAAAAGCAAAGAGAGAGAGAAAAAAATATTAAAAGTTGTGTCAGACAAATTAATAAAAGTTTTAAGTGAAACTGAGAAAATTGACAATAGAAGGAAAGCTTTGCCTTAAATATTTTTTTTAAATTAATGTGGATTAGTTTAAAACATTGTGCATTACAACATGCACTTACTGAACCCCCACTCACAGGGACATATTTCTCCTCTTCTGTCAAGCTTCATTTTTCCTACTGAATCTAGATTTTAGGCCAAATATGTTTTTGAAAGTTATCTCTCGCTTGTCTACATAAATACACTACTATCTGAAAAGACCCCTAATGTTCTTTATGAGGGCAAAGATGCTGAATAAACACCAGCTTGGCTTTTATTTATATTAATGTTTAAATGGCTTTTAAAACATTCTAGGAGAGATGATTTTTATTTATAGCTTAGATTTTTGTGTGTCACATTTTTAAACAAAGGGGAGAAGGGAGAGAAGCTCTGTGGTGCACATCAGATATCAGGCAGACATCAGAGAGGTGTGTAATTTCAGAAACAGAAAGACTAAATTATAAAAATAACGTATTTGCTTATGTTACTGACTTCTCCTCTCCCTATTGTTAAAGCTAAAATTCTGTGTTGCGGCGCAGGTTTTTCAGAGCAACACACAACACTGCTGAGAAATCTTCCCAAAACCTTCGCAGCATCACGGCAGCTCTAAGAATAAGGAATTAGAAAATGTGACATTTGACAGGCAGTGGATAACAAGGTGCAAAAACTGCAAAGTTCCTGTAGGTAAAAAGAAAGCAAAGCAATGTAGTGGAAGAAAAAATTCCTGACAGCTCTGACACATGGGACCTATTTTTCTCCTCGATGCACATGTAGTTCTCCTACGAGTATAATGAGAGTTGTGCACATATGGTGAGGAGGAAAGGTTACTCCATAGAGCAAACTGCCCAGCCGTCTCCCTTTAAAAACACTATGTCTAAGAAAGCATAAAGATGGTTTTGGTAACTTTTTGAGGCAACTAACCTGTCTGGCAAAGGCTTTAGGTCACTTCAAAGTATAAGTACGAAAAGGCAAATGTTTATAACATCTTGGCGAATGTCTAATGCCTCAAATCAATCACTTGTCTACTCAAAAGATAACTCCTCCAATTCCAGTCCCCAAAGTAATAGCTACATCAATCCAACAGAAAGCAAGGATAAGAGGATTGATTGCAAAAAATGAGATTTCAGTGATTAAAAAATATTGTTGAATAGTTGAATTACTCAAATGCCTCCATTTAATGTCATCAATGTATAATCTGGGAACGGAGATAATAAAATATCCTTGTTACTCCAGACCAATAACAGGAGCTTCCAAGGAGAGTAACTGAAGCACAATAGCAGATCAGCTGTGATTAAAATACTCGTACCTGAAACTGCACAGAGGTTTGAGCACGGACTTGCATTACTCGCTGTGAAGAGCACGTTTTGGCTGACAAGCAAGGGGGCTGTCAGTGTAGCTCTGTGATTCAAATTGTTCTCTTTTATCCAGGTAGCAGTTACAGCATTAAACTTACAAATTATCAGATATTAGTCGCTGGTGAATCTGCATCTCTGGATTTTAAACACCCCTTTTCCTCCTGAATGATAAAAAAGCCTCTCCTCTCTTGCAGATCAGAGCAGGTGCCTCAACACTACACAGTTTACACCCTGGGAATGCCAAACAACTTCAGCCACCAAACCACCACTGAGATCATACTTTCCAGTGCTTAAGTTGCAAGCTATTATTTTCAGTGCTGCTTTTTAGGGCATTAAATTTGTTGGGTTTTTTAAACCCACCCCTAGGTACACTGATGTGTTGCACAAAACCAGGCCCCATCTCCTCCTAGGTGCAGCAGCGTCCCTTTTCTGGAGGTGAACACATCTGTGGTGCACACAGATGGGTCCCTGCAACATCAGGCTCCCCACACAGCCCTGCTGTGCTCTGAAACTGTGTCCAAGAGAGGAACTGGCTTTGTATCTCCATTGCTGGAGAGCCACAAAACTCTTCTTTGACACCACTTCCCTCTCAGAAAACAGCTCACACTTCCCTGCACACACACGATGCCGTCAGGATGGGGCAGGACAAAGGACCTGGCCTCCAAGCCACCTGAAGCCCAGCAGGATTTTCATTCCCAGATTTCAATGGACCACAGAGTCAGTATTAAAAATGCTCCTGACTGGTGGAAGTATTGAAGACAGAAATCCAACATTAAGAGAGCAAGTGAAAAACTCAGCTCAGAAGCAGTTCTACATAACTGATGTCGACACACCTGCTTGATCAAGGGAAAAAACAAGACTTGCAGTTGTCTACCATAGGACTGTTCAAAGCAAACGGACACCTTATGTTAAAAATCTTAATTTTTATAAATCTTCAGCATAAGACTGCAGAGAAGGCTACACCTCCCAGCCAGTGGGAACAACAAAATCTGTTCTCCAAATATATGTTCATATTGAATATAGCTGAGGTTCATTAAATGTGATTTCTGTTTATTTTAAAGATGTCAAAACCTGAAGTCTTCATACAGCATTCTAATTTGTAGGATGCAACTTTTACATTTAAAAATGTAACAATGCCATCCTCTTTAAATAAGTAACTTATACTCCCACATTTTTCAAGTTAATTCTTAAGAACGTTTGTCAGTTCAAATGAAATTTCATCCTTAATAAATAATTCTTTCCAAACAAGGAAAAATCACCAAGGGAAAAAAAAACAAAAACAAAAAAAACAACAAACAAAACAAAACAAAACAAACACCCTTTGATGAGCAATATGATCTAGATAATTGCCACCTTGCCAAGAACGTGTGAACTTAGTTTATAAAGTTCTTTAAAATTTGAAGCAAATTAATTCTTAAAGTAATTATTAAAATGCAAACTAAATAAATATTAGTTTCAGCATTCCCTACACACCCTCTCTGCAGAGTTTTCCTGTAAACAGCTTGATTTTCTCACTAGAAATTACACCAAAGGAGACAAAGAGGTTTCACTGTCCATAGCCCAGAGACATCAAGCCAAGGTGTGAAAGCAAGTGAAAAGAAAGGGAAGAAGTAAAAATATAGTAATAGCTACATGAAACTGCAAAGTTTTCTAAAGGATTTGTTTCAAAATCATCCTTGGCCATGCTGGATTTCAGTGCTGAACCACTCTCACAAAACCTCAAGGTTGTTTTGAACAGAAGTTTGAAGTAAAGCTATTTAATATTCTATCTAAAATAGGTGGGTAGAGGTTCATGTTGTCACAACACATAAGAAGTTAAGAAGGGCTCCAAACCCACGCCAGCAGAGCAAGGGCCAAGCAGCAGGCTGGGATGGGGCTGTATGTTGATGGACCTCAACTTCTGCCCATCACCACCCTTGCAAACACGGCTTAGTCTGCCAGCAGAGCCATAAATCCGATCAGCTCAAATATTTTCCAAATGTGATTTGTCCATCACATTTGGACATCATTTAGAAGAGCCCATACGAAGGACAGAGGATGAACTGCCTGCAATGTTCTGGTCCTGAAGTGGGGAGGGTGAACGTGTGTCCACGTAAAGCCCTAGACTAGAAACTATAGCACATGCATGGACGTCTAGCAATACAGACACAAGTATTTAGACATGCCCCAAACTTAAAATCCCCTTTAAATCATTTCCAGAATTTCTCCTCTCCTCATCTGTGATTAAACAACTGAATTCCTAAATATTTGTACATTAAAACTCATATGGATTTAATAAACTGAACTGATATGAGAAGAGCTTAATAAGGATATAAACAAGGTCATCTTTCTTTAATTCGACACCATGGCTGTTGTAAAGAAATGTGAATGAGTACCTAACTCATCTAAATACAGTACTATTCCAGAGAGAATCCAGAAGCAAAATCATAGCAGCCTGCATGATAAATATTTAGGTGCATCTTTTATGCATTACCATACTATCTCTCACATAAGAAAACTAACTTTATAAATGAGTCAGAGCACAGATGAAGGAATTTCTCTTGTGAAGTTGATAATTAATGTTGTTAATTTGAAGCCCTGCACTTCATTCTCTATGTAGCTACCTACTATTTATGGTGTTAATCTGTCCCACCCAGCAGACTCAAAAATACATACTAAGTTTGTTCAAATTAACCATTCAAGAAATAGTCCCTGTCTTAAAGAGCCGGCTCTCATGAAAAGTGTAGACTAATATGTAATGCACAATAGACTCTATAACATGTCAAAACTGTTCTGTTTTACTGGTAAATGAGAAAATGCTATCATAGTGAAGATGAGCACTTCTGTAAATCAAAAATAGAAAAATAAAGTCCTGCAAGCAATGTATGCCAGTGTGGTCTACACGTAACGCTGCAAGCGTCACGCAGCAGCCCTGCTAACTTGATTTAAAAGCTGACACCAGCCAACAGCAGAGGTGACCATCCCCAGCAGCATGCCCTGCTCACACAGTGCTCCCCGGCACGGCGGAGCTGGGCCAGCACGCTGGGAGGTGCAGGACGCAGGCATCACCCTGCAAGACTTTGGGAGTATAACCCAGCCAGGGCATGATGGACATCTTCTGGTGCTCGCTCTGAGATTTAAATCAATTTAAATCAATGATTTCAAACGCCCTTCGGTGTGGCTGAGGACAGCCTGCTGCACCTCCTGCAGTGTGGGCACCACTGGGCTCACAGCTCTGCGGGCACAGGACACTGAGGTTAGCCACAACGGCAAGAGAAAAAGAAAGGTCAGCTTTAGGTGCAGCTCTGCAGTAGCTTTCACAAAAGTAGTCCTAACAAGACACTGTATACATGAAAAAAGCACTTTTAAAATTAATTTACTAATAAAAAGAAATTTAATACTGAAAAAAGTAATCTTCAGATGAGTTTTCTGAAAATGTGTTATGTCCTGTGTGCCAAGTTAGTCTGCTAAGGTAAAAACTCCTACTTCTCTTTGCTGAAGAAGTAAAGTCATGCAGCCTGTCTCAGCATCCAGAAGGTTTCCAGCAGCACAAGATGAAGTTTAAGCATTAAAAAGTATGTCTTCCCTGAAAGCAGCAACTGCCAATTAAAAAAAAAAAAAAGCTCACAGTTCTGGAATGTACCTTTAGTTTTAAAAATGACTGGGGTAAAAACCAACACATTAAATACTCAGCAGACCATTTCTGGCAGTGTGTAGGAGGGGTGTTTGGATTTTTCTTTTTTTTTTTTTTCAAATGCAAACGTGGATCCCCTTGCCATAAACACTGACTTCTCCCATTTCACATTTTGGATCCCAGACAGTTCTCCGGGTTCAAAACAAGCACCAGCCTGGCTCCAGCACTGGTATTATCTTTCTCTTTTCATCCTTCACATCTCCCCCTCCCTTCTTCCTCTCACACAGTAGCTCTTTCATCTGCTCTCAATAGGTGCTGCTCTACCTAATTAATTGAGGACTTAACAAGTGCACTTTCTAATTAAAGTAAATAAGCCCATGCTTGGAACAGTGGCTCACAGGATTACCCATCACTCCTTCCTCAGGAACAGGATATTATGGGCTCCGCCTCCTCTGTGCCAAATTAATGCATTAAACTAATAGAGCAGAAGCAAAAAAAGTCTCTTAAAGCATCATTTAGAAAAATGATTCTAAAACACAAAGTGGTTCCCAGCCTTGAGTCCCTGACGCCAATGAGATCTATAGTATTTGGCAGAAGATCAGGCTTTAGGAAAAGAGGAAAAAAAATAATAGATCTAGATTTCAAACCCAAACTCCCGTTTGGTGCTTCCAGTGCTCTTGTTGGAGATGACTTTGTACATGGGTTGGGAGGAGCCTGGAGGAAGATGCAAGGGAACAGAATCACAGGGGGATATTTCTGATACCTCTACAGTGCCCAAATGACTCTCTAAGCCTGTGCCATATAACACCCAATAGTAAGACTGCCCTCCTTTTTCAGAGTTGCTTCTGTGCCACGAACTTGAGATGAAGATTTAGAGGGGCTGTTTGGAAAATTCCCATCTGCCCTCAGCTTAGTTCCATATCTGGAATTATATGTGGGTCTCCACCCCTGTTATTAAACTGATGATGATATATCCTTAACGTACACAGATGACTCATAACAGATGCATTTAAAAGAAAACTGATTATGAAATTACACCACTTCCACTAGGTTAGGCAGGGGCATTCTCTGATGGAGCTCAGACTGTGGAAGCATTTGCAGAGGCTGTCCTCAGCTGAAGGAGGGTCTGCTTTTGTGACTGTCCTATCTGGTG
>NW_020799123.1:3140256-3314745 GCF_003259725.1 Athene cunicularia
GCACAAAAAAAAAAAAAAAAAAAAAAAAAAAAAAAAAAAATAACAGCATCTTACAAAATTTATTTAACCAAGATTTCCAAACTATTTGAGAAATCATTTCTCACTCCACCGCACTCCACAACCTAGATTGTGATCCTAAGTAATTTTGACAGAATCCTTTTAAAGTTCTCCATAGCAGAAAAGGGGGGAAGCCAGTCAGCTTTACATCCAGGAACTGCCAAATCTGGGCTGTGGGCTTTTTGTCTTTGCGGTTTGCTGCTATAATTTAAAAACCACACACAGCGCTGGAGCCTTAGACCACTATTAGAAATGCGACTTTGGAATAAATTAAAAACACTCGTGGGAAGGGGACCCAAACTTTCATGTGGCTTCCTGGAGGCTGTTTTGGCACTGGAGAAAAATCAGACACTACACAGTAGTGGATTGGTAATAAACTAACCTATAGCGGAACTTACAGCCACTGTCAGGCACTCGGTGACGTGGACAGAAAACATATGTAGAATGAAATCATGGTCCTGTGCCATTCCAGAGAGCAATGTGTATTTTTCAGTGTGGGCATAAATACACGCACAAAAATACAGGCGTTAGACGTCCACGTTATCGGGAATGAAAAGTGCAAGAGCTTTAGAGTGGGTCACTCAGCTGTATCTTTCTTGTTATTATTATTTACTGCATTAAACTGTTTATTTTATATGATCTCCTATTTGCTAAAATAAATGTATCGTTATTCAGATAATAAATGCAGAGCATATACATAAAGCAAATCGTAAATTTGTGAGATAAAGCAGAACTGTTCAGGTTTTCAAAGAGAGAAAGCACTTGGTGTTTACTAGGCATAAAAATACATGCACCACAAAATACTTTTTTTGTAATTAAAAGGTCTATTTCTGGCAATTGCCATGCAGTTTTCTCAAGTTTTCCATCTTCTTGGACAGACAATGATTTAATTCATGTTTTAATTATGTTACAGAGAGATTATTATTCCGTAACAGATAAATAGCATTAAGTCAGTTAGAAGTTATTTCAGGCATTACAAATTTACTGAGACTCCCTGCTAATACAGTTCCTTTCTTTTCCAACATTTTCTGTCCCCTACAAATGTAAGAAAGACCTACACAATCAAATGGAAAATGCAGCTACATGCTTCTCAACGGGAAACCAAAATTGGCTATGCACCAAGCACATCAGTATTCAGAGATTTAAAAAAAGGAAAAAAATCAAATTAAGTTGACTGTCTCCTAGCACTTTTGATTACTCCAATTATAAAATCAAAGACATTCCCATGTTAGCAGTGATGCCAATGGGCAGATGAATTAAATATGCTTTCACTATGACAAGTCTCCTTTTGAGGTTCACTGCCCTCCTGTTTTCTAGTACTACATAACAATATTCATATTTAGCTCTGTAGGATAAATCCTACTGCTGTTAAAGACAGCGTAAAATCCACCATTGATTTCTGTCCAAGCAGACTCTGGCTAAAGAAAATGCGAATACAATGTACTAACACACTACCCCATGCAAGAGAATGGAGCATAGTACTGCACAAGGCATAAATGAACTTCAAACATCAAGAAAACAATAATTTTCTCAGAATGTCTACATGATATAATCAAATATATAGTTTAACTTTTTTATTAACATTTTATTTTGCTAACCAAAGTAATTCCCCCCCCCCAATCACTCCAAAGAGCATCTGAAAGCTCAGACATGTTTCTATTCAAAATATCTAAAAGTCAACACTAGAATTTACCTAACATTGTTCCTAAAACATTATCATATATTTGTTGGTAGAAAGCTGTTCAAGGCATGGAGGCAATTAGTTCAGATAGCACGCTTCAGAAAAGGACGAAGAATCCCCTGAGATTACTAGGAAAAAATGCAAACGCTAAGGGCATGTTGTTCAATGTGATACACCCCCCCAACAACCAAACACAGATGTACGATTAAAAGGCCAATTAAAGGAACATTAACCTTTAACCAAAAATATAACAGTAGTTTAAATTAGTCAAGAAAGTCAGAGCAGAATGTTATTTCAAACTCCTTTTCCTATGCAGACTTCTTTAAAGTGTTATCCATTCATTTTTGTTTTATGAGGGCAACACTACCCATAAAACTAACATTTCTGAGGTTAACACATGGCTAACTTGGAGAAACAATGTTTTCACAAGAATTTTAAAAAAAAAATAATCAGAAAGCCAGACTACACCACATATCTGCAATATACATTTTATACATTTTGAAAGTTAAGGTAGCAATGCAAGTTTAAATCAGGTTTCACTTTTGATTAGAATTATCAGTAAAGTATGCATATGTTTATAGGTAGCATAGTTTGCCATGCATTTCTAACACTCAATCCTTTAATACTGAATTCTAATTTCAAAAAACAACCATAAATGCTCAAATACAGGGGTTATACTATAGTTTAATGGTTAAACAGAAGGCATTCAACAATTTACTGCACTCGGTGATCGAAAGGCATAGTGGCACAAAGTAAACTTTGGTGTAAGATCTAAAATAGAGATGAGATAGTAAAATGCACTCGAAATAAAAAAGAAAGTGGTGAGATGCACAAAATCCAGGGAGCAGGAGATCCCCCCAGCAATGAATCAACAGAAGTGCCTCTTATTAACTGCAGCACCCCATTACAGGCATTTTTCTAATTGACGCTGAATTAGCATTTCCTAGCCCAGCCAAAGCTCTCCGTGGCAAACACTTGAATGGAGGCTGCTTGACGGCTTGGCTCCTGCCCGAGGTGTAACGAACAAGATTTAGCGAGCGGAGGGAGCGGCGGTGTCCCGGCCGCTGAGCGCCAGGCTCCCAGGCCGCGCGCTCCCGGCGAGCCATGCCCGCCGCCCCTGCCCTCCGCCCCTGTCCCCGCACCTCTAAAACAATGTATTAATTATGCATTCGCCCGGAGTTTGGAGACTGTGCTTAATATGATTAGTGTTGCTGTCTACCCAACTTAAGTGCTGACGTGTATTTTAAAAGCTGAGAGTAGGGCGGATGTCTTCTGCTACCCAGAACATTAGATTTGAAGTCTTCTCAGAGGGCAGAGAATAAAGATGAAATCTTTTCAGAAGCGGCATAAAAGAAATGCCAGTACCCTTGAACATATTCCCTACTAGTACAGCCCTGCCTTGTTTCCTGGTGGGTTTTTTTGTTGGGTTGTTTTTTTGTTGGGCAGGGGAGTTTTGCTTTACTATTACCAGCAACAACAAAAACTATTTTCCTGTAAATATTTTTATCAAAAATATTTTATGACTGCAGGTCTCAGACTCTGCTTAGCTCCTAAGTGTGCCATCTAGTACAGTTTGTCTAGCTTCCCAAGTTAGTTCTCTTAAAAAGTTTAATAACAGTAGTCAAGATTTGTTTTTTATATTAGCAGAAAAAAGCATGTCATTAAATTAATGACTTGAAGATATTTACTTTAAGTAAGTGGTTAAAAAAATATACAAAATTTGTCTTGACAATTATTTTGATGACATTTTGGTATTTAATAGTATACTTGCTACCATAGCTATTTTAAATGTTTCAAAGGAACTTTTTATTTGTGTGCATTTGCTTGCAATCAATTGCCAAAGAGACTCTCAAGATGAAGCTAAATGTTAATTAAGGTTAGCTTTCACGAAAACAAATCCCACGAATGTCTCAGGAGTAAATTTATCGCCTGATATTTGAAGCTGTGATCTGCAGAAATGTAGGCCACTAGCACAGCTGATGAACTTGAAATTAAACTTCAAAGGGAAAAGCTGACATTCCACACTGGTTTGATACAAAGAGAGAAAAAGACAGCTTCAAAAGTTAGTTTTATTAATTGTAGACAGGATCCCTGAACAGATCCTTAGTCAGCACGCTGCGGCTGGTGCTACCTTACAAGATGAATCTGTGGCGGTGAGCCCCGCGCTGACAAGATACGCTGTGTGTACGTGGATCACGGCTTTGGGAGGACCACCCAGAAAGACAACCCCATGAAATAACTCTCCTCCAGCAGCATCAGCTAACAGGGCACATGTAAGCCGAATACAGTGCCTGAAAAATGGAATACTTGCCAACAATTTCAAGTAGAAATCCACACACTACAAAACGACAAACCGAAAACACTTACTGCTCAGTAGATGGTGTCTGTGGTGTTTGCTGCTCATGCTACTCCAGTCCACCAGCAAATCAGTTGATGTCCTAGTTCAAGAGGTCTTTGGTAAAAACTAATATTCCAGAACAAGAAAGGTACTTGCCATTTATATGCATAGAAACATTTACATGCCTTGGATAGCAGTGAAGTTGCTACACATTTCCAAATATTTTTGCATCAGCCAGTGCAGAAAACCCCTGTGCAGTGAGCATTTCCTTCTCTCCATGATATTTGTGCTTTGCTTTCACTGCATCTGTTTTAAAGCATCACTGAAGGCTCAGTGTTGAAAGCTATCAACCAGACAAACACCCTGCTCTCTCCACATTCAAGCCTTGGTTATGTTTCTAACGCAGGCTAATGCTGAAGTTTCTTTAATGGCTCTTCAACCCCATAAACATGCTGTTTATGTCTGTGCTCTTTGGGGCATCACACACAACCCTGCAATCTCCCAAACTAACCCATATATAAAAGCAGAAAAGTTAAAACGGGCCATCATGCACTTACATTACCTGCAGCTGTTACTTTGGAGCAGAAAGATTAAAATTTCAGCAACTGGGTCTTTCCTACATCCCACTGCTGTGTCCTACAGGATGCTTATCCACAAAAGCACCCGCAGCCGGTTGGATAGCACAAGAAAAGTAGCCGTGGACCCATATGGTTTAACTTAACATTAACCGATTAAAGGTATTTTGACTAGTTCTACAGTTAAATTACATGCACCTGTTACACACATTAGTAGCACCTACATCCTACTGCAAACACAAGGACAATGGCCTGTGGATGTAAAACTCAAGAAGATTACATTTCACATGTTTAGCACTGGAACAGAATAGATTTATTTATCAATTTCACAGTTTCCTTGAAATAAACCATTTACATTAAAATAATTCCACCTAATATGCCATAAAAATAACATTTAAATACTCTAATTTATACCTTTTAATATAAATTGTACTATTAATTTTACGATCTGTGCAAAAAATAATTTATCAGCATCCAGTTTGTATTATATATTTTAGGTTTTCCAGGGCCAAACCACATGAATCATGAGAGAAAATGTTACTGCCCTTCTAATAGCTTTAATTTCAGTAATTAACCATAACAAATAAAGCTAGTCTATCTAACATGTATAAACTTTTTTCATGAATTATTTTTGCTCTGACAGTTGGTCACCAACATATATGCTTTTCTTCTGCCTAGAAAAAGGCTGGTCTTTTGGTTCTCACACCAGCCTGACACTGATTCAGCTTCAGTTTCAGGCCCATTCTGGGAAAACAGAGAGATAAAAGGGTATTGTGAACACAAATATGGTAAACAGTGTATTGGGGGCACATCAGTACAGAAGACAGGCAGCTATGATGCATTTCTAAAATCCTCGCTGCCTTTAGGTTACTACAGAATAACAAACACAATTTGCTGGGCAACTGAAAAGATTTTATTGAAGTGAGTGATATAGTTTGGGGGAAAGTAAAAAAGGCAGAAGTTTCTGAGCATACTAGTGATCCTCCAGATCTGAAACAGATGCAACTGCTCAGCTGAGCTGGGGTAGGGGAGGAGGTACTTTCTCTTTTGAGCCTAATGAGAAAAGTCAGCTTGCTGACGAGAAACACAGGGTGAGCACAGTAGTACTCTGGAAGGCAGCTAAAGTGTACATGCATCTCCTCCACCAGACAATAAACATCTCAGAATGGGCACTAACGACAAAGAAAAAGGCTGCAGTGACTTGGAAGAAAGTCTGATTTCAGAAGCAGAAGCCACCCTTCTAGCCAGACAAAGAGAGCAAATTTTGCATCTCTTAGATCATGGGTTAACCTTGAAATCACCACACTGAAGTCTTCAGAGCCTCCCTCCCTCCACACTGCAGCTGAACATCTTCTGACTTCTTGACAGCAGTTTTAAAAAAATAAAAATAAATCAGTATTCCCATGTGTCAAAACCAACACCGGTAATTTGAGCAGCAAAAGCATCGACCACTCTAATTAGGGTAAGTCTGCTCAAAGTCATCTGTGTTTTCTGCAGCAGACTTGAGCTCACACCTCTCTGTTAGCCCTGCTAAAGCTCAGCACAAGCTGCACATGCTCAACCTATGTAGCTCAGACCTCTTACTGACATCCCCACATGAAGAATGTAGGGTATCTAAGTGTGTAACTCATAACCAACTTTAAACTGTACGGTTCCTAATGCAAAAACTACAGCTTTGCACAACCCACCTAAATGCCTTTACATAAGAAATTCAGTGCCCTCCAAACTGGGTTCCAACCTGCTTAGCTGGGACTCACATGAGCAAACCAACAGGAAAGGCTGAGAACAGGGGTCTTACCGAGACCGTCTTTCTGTCGTGGACTGAAGTGTCTCACTATCCTGCATGACACATCTATGGCATCCCTTTTCAAAAGATGCTACTTGTTTTCATTACCAGGAACAAGAGGCAGTGGTGGTTGCAGTGAACCTCCCTTTGTAATAACAGCTCAACACTTCAAAACAGGGTAATTCCACCTCAGAAAGATGGTTAATGTACTTCACAATAATAAGATCTCAAGATATTATTTCACCCAAGAACAGGACATGCTCAGATGGACAAACCACTCTGCTTTCCTATCAAGATGTTCAGACCTTTAAAGGTGGAAGCTGATAGTGAACAACTGCAGAAGTACCTTAAAATACCAGGTGAATAAGTATCAAATGAGGGGCAGAGGCCAGTATGTATGGATAAATATAAATGTTATGTTACCCATGGAAAAGAAACCAAACAGCTCTGAGCTATTTTCCCTTAGAAAGGACACCACAGGGTAGGGATTGATATGTCTATGAAAGAGCAATTCACTATTTAGAAATTATCTTAGAAATGAAAAACAAAAGCTAGAGGCACTGTACCAGAGATAGTTGATTGCTGTGATTGATTACTGTCCTAAGAGGTCTCATTTAATTTTAATTAAGGACTTGATTAATCAAATTTGCTGTTCTCAGGTCTACTCACTAACAGTGTGTATGTGTGTAAACATGCATATGCCTGCTGATGGAGGGATGCTGCCCTGCACAGACATTGCCACTGTATAAATCCCTTCTATACCCTTCTATATCCCTGTCTATAGCCTCGGGGGATGCAGTTTGGATCCCCCTTTCTTGGACAGAATCTTGCAAACCTAGCAAAGAAAAGATAAAAGGCAATCACAGGTACAGAACAGCTTCCACAGAGAACCAAGACAGAGCAGGTTTCTTCAGTCTGGAAAAGGGCAAGTGATGGAGAATATGAGAGAAGTCTATAAATAGTGTGGAAAACCAACAGGGAGACGAGTGCTTGTTGCCTCTCCCAGTGCTAAAACAGGAAAATGAACAAATTAATGGAGGAAAGTTTTCACAGATACAATGACACCATCATTGTTTCAATGAGTCCCTGACACAACACTTGCTGGAGAATTTTCTGGAGACTTACGCCTTCATGCCTGTGCTCATCTTAACCTTAATTATTCACTACCATATACTTTTGTTGCCGATTTTCACCTACCAAAGCAAAATACCCTTTTTTCCATCTCCACTCCAGACAGGTATGGCAAGGAGAGCTCAAGGGACAATGAAAAGAAGGAAACTACACAGTACCAAAAGGGGGAGATCAGAAGGCACTGACCAGCCTTCCCCAGGGGTGCTCACCATCCCTGTGGGCAACCAGGGAGCTGGCAAGTGCTGCCCAGTCATGCTCCACGGAGTATAAGCAGGAGGTCTCAGCTCCTGGGACTTCCCACATCAGGCATCCTCCTCCCAGCGCTGCCAACAGCCTCCTGGGCCACAATGAGATTAATAAGGAGGTCCCACATGAGGATGGGTCTGAGAGAAGGGCACCAATGAATACTGAAGAGAGAATCCTGGTGTCACACAGCCCTCTGGCCTGACCCAGGATGGTTTTTCTTATGTGATAAACTAAGAAAATAAAGCTTGCTTATGATTTAAAACAAGCGAGAAAGGCTTTTTTCAGTTGCTCATAGCAATGCTGTTTATGCTCAAAACTGTACAAGCACTGAAAAGTTGCACTTTCCCACATTCTTCTTAGGGAACATTTTACAAACCGGCCCTACATGCTCTTCACGTGCCACCTGTGACAACGACAGATCCTCAGCTTCAGGGATGCTCTGTGGGCCCTGGAATTAATGCTCGTGATGCCTCAAGCCATAAAAATAGACTTATGGACACCTACTGGAGCACTCTGCATCCCACCATCACAACCTCTTTTGAACACCCCAGCAGCCTGGGATCTGTGTGCCTGCCTCAGATGTAAAAATGTACTCATAAATAAGTCAGAGCCCATCACAATTAAGCTACTTTCAGTATTCAAGATCACAATCAAAATCAAAGAGATGATTTACTCTGAAGATTTCAAGTGACATCTGCTGAAATAAAAATATAGTTTGGAAAAAGATTGTAAAAAGATGACTATGTTATTACCAATAACTTTTACATCTGTCATTAATTTTCACTTGGTTTTATCTGCTCTCCTAGTCTGCATCCAATTTCACATTGACTTGTGTTTTATTACAATCCCAATGCGGATCCCATCAACCGAAAAGACTAATAATTGCCTATGAAATGCCTATGAAATGCAGCAAATAGCAAGGATACTGTTTCCCTTTACTTGCAAACCATAGGGTCTTTAAGCAGCTGGCAAAAATAAGTATCAATAGTCTTTAAATTGTCTCTTTCCAGAATGCAAGAGGCAACAAATATGCACGTATAAACCAGATTTTTCCCCTAAAACCTGGAAAGGGTTAATTAAGTTACACTTCTTGAACCGGTTAGTGAATGACGTTGAAATGGCACAGAAACATTTTCTGGCACAGTGTACCCTAGACAAACTTCCCCCAGTGACCATAATTTAAGGCTACTTTTTAAAGAGCCTTTTAAAGCTCAGCACTGCAGAGAACTGCTGAGGCCTGTAACAGTATCTCTCTCGCCTTCCTACCCTGAAAATACACGGAACTCAGAAGTATACATTTAACACCCAAGGGCCCTACCTGTCTTTAAGGAATTTTTATAAAGTAGATGGCTACCTCAGGCTATTTAAGTACTTTGTAGTAAGACATCAATGGCATGTATAGAGATATTCCTTTGATCATTACACCATTGGAAAAAAATAAAAAAACAACCCCTAAATCTTCACCATATAAATTTACGCTTGGAAATCAGCGTCGTAAGAATCATCATACTACAAAACCACAAATAGCATTCAATTTAATCTCTGTGTTCTCGCTCATGTGATAGCCTTTGATATTCCTGAGGATGAAAAATGAATACATTTTACTACAAAGATAATTTGTGAACAAAGCCCTTTTTAATTTTAGTTTCCTATTGAAGAACAAGAAACCAAAAGTTAAAGGGTGAAATCAATAGCTAGGCCAATTATTAACCAAAACCAACAATAAATGAATGAAATTGAGATTTTATCTTTTGTAATTTCTAGCAACACATTGAAAAACTTTTTTTACTATTCTGTTTTTCAGTTCAGAATTCAAATTATGATTAATAGGAGGTGAAATCTAAAACATTTTCATTTGCATTGCCTGCACTGAAGATACAGTACCGTCTTCTTTTAGCTGTACAATGAAAAGCCTCAAAAAAAAAAAAAAAAAAAAAAAAAGGTGCAGAAATTTTATTTTAAGGGCTGTTCTTGAGGAGTGAGAGGATGTGAACATCTGTGAAAAAACAAGTGCGGAAAGAAGACTAAGATATGCAGATAAATCATTAGTTATATTAAGATATGAAACAGGCACCCAAAGAATGGCATAAAATGTAAATGAACTTTGGGATCTGGTCTCTTAATTTGACAGCTGTTTGACAACTGCAAAATGGAAAACTGACCTCAGACAACTGTGTATAAATGAGACTATTAAGCAGAAGAATTTCACATGGAATGATACAATATACACTGCAGTAACTCCTCACATGGGAATAGATAAATGCAGACTGGAATTTTTATTGTCTTTGAAGGTGGTGATGTTAAAAAGACTTGAATTTCACAAAGAGGAGCTGTACGCTACATTATCACAACTAATGCCACTTTCTGAAATACAACGACTGTCGCCTACAGAAGTACGCTCACACATAACTCACAGGCATTTAAAAAACCATACCCAATGAAGCAGCTCTGGAGACACAGAGAAAACCTCTTCTGCATTGGGGCTGCAAATCTGAAGCCAGCAGAAGTATACAGTGGTCAAGTCATGGAATAACTTATTTGAGGGGCTTCTTTGGAAGTTACGGGTAGTCACAATTATGCATGGAAATATATATCACCAAAGCAGCACCACAACAGACATGCTCCATGGAGAGAGTGGCTTAAGGAAATATTCTACAATTTTGGCGCCTACAGAGACCTTCTTGAAAAGAGTGGCAAGGTAGCAAGGGGGAAACTCCTACTGTAACTGCCTGAAGCACACCTTAAATCTGATACTCTCATCAGTAACAGAGAATTAAAGAGAAAACAGGGAGAAAGCCTACTTTTAGATGTAACCAACCATTTCTACACATAGTTCTGCTCCAGATCCCACTGAAAAGGGCAGATCTTCCAAGAGCATCCCCAAGCACTAATTCTTCACGTTCTCTAGCAATGCAAATTGCCATTTGTGATAAACATGTTTCATTCCAAAGCAGTTAAGCACTTGACTGTTTCTCTTATTTCTCTCCCTGGGACAAATACTTAAAGTCAGCCTTCCTTACCTTTGTTTTTAACCACAAAAAAATCCACAGAGGTTGCACAACCTGAAACAGGGGAGACTAAAAGCTACCCAAGCACTTGCAGTGAAATCCAGCCTTAGAAAGGTTACAGCTCTCCAAGCACAAAAGGTTAGGAGTAACAGCAGCAGAAGCAAAGCAGATTTGGGGGATCAAGTGAAACCAAAGGGTGTTTTTTGCACAGAAAAGCAATATGCTGTGCAGTACCTTTAATTTTCAGGTGTGTGTGTGTGCGTGTGTGTTTGTTGTGTTGTTTGAGGTTTTTAAAGCCTTGTGTTCAGTTGTTTCAGTGTCATTCAATTTGTTAGTATCTAAAATTAAACTGAAAACTAAACAAAGCAAATCCAAATATGTAAAAGACAACATAAGCACCATCACCAAAACATTTTATCAACCAGATCTCTTCTAGCAAGGAGTCCCACTGTAACTGCACACTGCATGAAGAACAGATTCCTTTTGTTCATTTTTAACTTGCCTTTTGCTAAAATCTCTTGTTCCTGTTTTCAAGAGACAGTAAATAACCATTTCCTAAACATCATCTCCCTGCCAGTTGTGCTTTTACAGACCTTCATCACACTCTGCCTCACTGTCACCTACTTAATGCTATTCAGAAACTAATTATGGCATTGTACTAATAACACTGATTTATTCTTCCACAATCCTGGCATAAAAACAGCTCTTAGAGTCCAAGATGACTAGTCTCTAGATATGACCAGAGCTATGGAACCACATCCGCATGGCAATTTGAAGGAAGTTTGTGCTTTACAGGTTATCCATTTTCTCTGACTCTAGTAGTACTTCTAATAAAATACTTCAACTCTCCCTGCAAAACCTGCCCTGCTTATAAGCTTCTGCATCACCTCTTGGCCCCACTTCAAAAGAAACTTAAGAAACATCCAGATCAGGAGGGAGTTAAAGTCAACTGTCATCTCACAGAGGAGGCAGAAATGATTTCCACCAGGAGTGGTCCCTACACTGAAAACTTTGATCAAGGATGAAGAATGTGAACCCAACACACAGATCGTAGTTCAACATTTCCCCATTACTGCTGAAACCCTGCCAGGTGATATTCTGTATTTGTCCCTTCCAGACACTGCTCTGCTACTTATCCATAAACCAACAGGAACTTTCACCAGAGTGAGAAAAACTTGACTGAGCAGAGACAGCCCGGATGAACTATCGGGAAGCTGCCGAAAACAACAGCAGAAAGTCTTTTTGGAATTAAACTCTATGCGGCACAGGCAGCAAGTTAAACACAGCAGACTCCTCCACCTCACTACAACTTTGATTTCTATTTCCAATTCAGTTCCCTTGCTATCTAAGGTCATTTCAGATAAACATTTTTATAAAGGATGCCCTTCAAAGATAATATTTTTCTTTTATTGCCCTTTAATAAACACACAGCATTCTAAATCTTAATGCATCTTGTAAAAGGTTACTATTTTTAAAAGTATCTAATTTCAGAACATAAAAATGAATTTGAAGCTGAACTATTCAGCCTGCTTTCAAATGCCATCACCTTTATGATACTCTCTGAAGTTAAAATGAATTGTCATGTCTCTATTAGGAGCATCAACATACATCACGACTGTAATAAGAAAGAAGTCTTAAAAGGAGGATTATAGGACAGATTTGCATCTTCTAGAAGTCTGTTTTACTTCAAAAATTTACATAATCTATGCAGATACAGACAAAGTTAGCCTTTAGTGACCTGAGATAACCAAACCTCAGAGATTTGCAAACATGTTTGGTTTCAAGTCAAAGCTTATATTATTAAGCTGCTCCAGCCACATGTCCCATTCTATTTCTTGTCCTAGTTTAATGGTACTTTCAGCATGCCTTGGTGCTTTTTAATCAGGATGATACACCTAATGATTTTGGTATTGAAAACTAACAACTAACCTCCGCCTTCAGATTCCATACAGATCTCAAAAAAACCCAGAAGAAATGGATTACTGCCCAGAGCTGTGGTTTACTCCTTCATTAAACAGCTTACGCTTAGAATCCTCTTAAAAAGTCACTTAGTGGCAAATGGCTATTTGACGCTACAAATAAAATTTTTTTAAAAGAATTTACTACAGCTTTCTATTCATACCAGTGTTACAATCCCACTGGGATACTGCTGAATTTTTGGTGCAATTTGGATTGCTGTTTCCCACCAAAATTCAAGTGATTTGGGGGCACTTATTTATTTATTTATTTATTTATTTATTTATTTATTTATTTTTGGGGGGGTGGGGGGGTGGGGGGTGTGTTTCTACACCTTCCCAAGGAATGTGTCACATGCTCATCTACTTAAAGCATGACAAATTTTAAAACAAAAAATCCGACCGTCAGTAACTCTGGGTAGATCTTTTTAGGACAACTGACAAACGCCCCAAAGTTGGCAGCATCAATATTGTACATGCCATGTGTGCTCATCCTACAATAAATTAGGCAGATCGCATATTGGAAACCTGTTGCACAGTGTAGGCATGCTTCCAAGAATCAAGCAACATACCTTGCTAGTGCCTAGAGCAACACCCAACTCAATCCGTGAGCAGAAATATAGAGAGAAATTAAAAATCATTTTATGAATTTTAACCAGCATAAATCAAGCCTCAATGACTTTCTTGTTTCTTCTAGGATGTGACATGTGTTGATTTTTAGTAAACTCTAGGCTAACGCTAGTAGGTAGCCTTACCAACAAACAGGGGCTTTGACAAATCTTAATACTTCCTCCAGCACTTCCAAGGTTCAGTTAAGTCATGTCCAGAAAGAAGATGGATGGTCCTTGAGTTTTTACATGCTTAATGCAGCTTGTTTCCATTCAAGGCTACATCTCTCATGACAATAGCTACCTTCTTTGATTTCTATAGACTAACCAACTTGCTTTTCATTCTTCCCTCTATGCTCCCCTGAAAAACTAAAGTATGTGACTCAGAGAAGTGTTCTGGTTTTTAAAGGCAAACCCACACACTTTCACAATCTGTAACTTGCCAGACTGCAAACTCTGTAGGACACATATCATTACCTTCTTACTCTGGAAAGTCACCAGACTCTCAAGACACTATTGCAATACACACGTTAAATAATAAAATTCTGTGCTACTACCACAGATATGAAGGGAAGGATCCTCCACAGCTTGTATCTGCTCTGATCAACAGACTCCGCTTTAAAGACCTGTTACAGTGTCCTCCGAAATTTAATGTTTAAATGCCATGGCACTGGCAGAGGAGCAGATGACTGCTATTACAAATGACGGGAAATTTTCAAAACTGGAACCAAACCCACCTATTGGTACATCACTTCTGTCAGAGACCACTTTATCACGCTCTCAGTGACCTGCTACCCTGACAATCCTAGAAGCACTTTTCCAACAAACTACCTACAGAGTTTGAAGGAAAAAATCAAAATAATTATGCCACTGAAATTTTTATGTTAAACTACCAGGACAGTTAAATTCAATATAAAGATAACAAAATGTGGCCAAGGAAAGAACCATTGAAATAATTAAGCACTTCATATTACATTGTCATCAGACTTTCTAGTATTAGTTATTGCATGGGCTACAGAGACATTCATCCAAATATACACTATATATGCATCTGTTTAAATCAGACCACTATAGAAACCCGAAATACATTTACTCAGATTCCTCACATGAAAAAATCCCTAGAAAACAATTTCACTGTTAATAAAACACAGCATATCTTCACCCTCACAGCCACAGCAGGACAAGAAGGATCCTTTCCGCTTTCAGTGGGGAGCATCCATAGCACTTGCTCCTTCACTCTTTCCTAGGAAAAGGTGTGCCAAGACCCTCCTCATCCCTTTCCTCATAACCTAGAGGTCTCTATTCTTCCTTCTCTCTGCTCAGTTACAACAGAGAAATAGATTTCCTTGGGACACCTGCCTGCCCAAAACCCACTACTGAGCTCTGGCAGAGCAGGTCAGCAGAACCAATTTTGCACTAGGCTTTACTGTAAAATCTTGCAGCTTTGGCAAAAATAAGTCAAAAGCCCCATAAGGTAAATTAACATTTTGCAGCCCACACAAACAAGAACATCATGAGCGCTTGCTCCAGCCCCGCTTGCCTTTGCCAACACTAGCTGCAAAGCATGATCAGCACTCTGCTAGCTAGGTCCACCCTTCATGGCCACGGTTGTTAACTCAAGCGTGGAACAAAGACAAAACTCTGTATTAACAGCAAAAAATAGTCATGCAAATCAAGTAAAGAGGGCTTTCACTCCATTTTACTGCACATAAATCCTATCCAACATTATGAAGACATAGTAGAATCTGAACTCATTGCATACATGTAGTATTTTTTAACAATGGAAAGACAAAACCCTAAAATAATTCAAAAAGAAAGGGACTGTTAGAATGCTCTGGGTTTGTGTTTCAATGAGCTATTCCCTAAAGGAATGGTATTGGTAGGCTGTTTCAGGGAACCAGGAAATCATTTTCCTTAACCCTTGTGAGTCATACTTCACCATATACTCATTATTTTTTGTACAGCACAGTACACGAGGTACTGGATTGCCATTTTTGAAACCATCAGGAATCTAACTCAAAGCAATAAACAGAATGAATATAACACCATTTAAATTACAAAAAGAAAACAACATTTCACTAATTATCTCATAAGGTTAGAATTTAATACTTGCATTGCTGAAGAAATTCTCAGTTATTTGGAAAACATTAAATACATCTATTTAAAGACTGACAAAAAAAATACCAACTAGTTATTTTCACTTTTCCTTTTCTAAGCTTAGAAAGGCAGTACCCCTATGGATCAAAAGGCCAGATAAATCTTATTAAGTACTAGGTTTTCCCTTTTGTCTAGTGCTCGCTCCACATTCCATCATTTCAGTCCTTTGAAATTCCTTTGTTCTGCCTGTGATCAGGGTTTCCAGGGGAAATCTGGCATTGGATCTAAAGGGAACCCCACACCACTGAAGTATTCCTGACAATTAATCATTTGGTAAATTATCTCTTCCTTTTCCCCCTACCTCACTTGCCCCCAGTATTTCCAGAGACCCTTTTAGTGTGGTGCTAATAAGACAAGACTTCCCATAGCATCAAAATGCATCATCTTGGAGGATTCATGTACACATAGAAGTTTAGCAGTTTCTGCAGTTACCACCCAAAACTTCCTGTCTGTAAAACTGGTATTTCGGAATAATAACAAGAATTTTCTCCGTATTTGCTCTCAGACCATATCTACCACCAAAGCCTATGTGGCTGAAAGGGCACTTTCAGCTGGGGAGAAAGAAAACACAGGACTGCAGGGCTCTTTCCCTTGTGCTGTTCTGCCAGTGCGAAGGAAAGCACATTTTCTCCTTAAAATCCCTTTTACCATCCACTTTCTGGTGTTCATTTAGGACATAAGCTGTTCATCAACAAATGCAACCAGAGAGAGAGAAAGTGTGCAGCCAACACTTAGACTGATTGCCCTGTTCACTAAGTAACAAACAATGGGATGTACTTATTCTGTGCATCTACAGGAGAAGTTTCTATACCAAATCAGGAAGCATGATGATCCATAAAGAAGGGGCACAAGATTACATATAACTTCTTACCTACTTTTTAAAAGTTATTTTACTATATACAAAATGTAACATAAGAGAAAGAATCAAATCAAAACACTGTGATTTAAATTCCTCTAAAATCTGAAGCTCTATACTATTAACGAATGGTACAGAGGGGGGCAAAGTACTAAAAAAGGATGCTGGTTTATTTATTTTCATTGTCTTTGTTGAACATCACACTTTGGTGACTGGGGTCTAAATGCCCCTCCCTCTAGGGCTTTGGGAAACTATTACTCTCTTTTGAAGACTCTTCACATACCACACTCACACAATATACACGAGGAAAGAGAATTTCTTCCAACAACGATATGCATTAATTTATAATATTTTTCCAAGATCCTTTATCAAGTCTCAGTTGTAGGTCAAATAATTTATGCTTTGCAAAGATAATCTCTGCATTCAAAATTTATCGGTCCTTCAGAGGTTGGTTCTCATTAGTGCTCATCATTTTCACTGCTCATGAAATACATCTTCACAAGCTGAGCCATTCCTACTCGATATCAAGGATTCCTACACACTAACTTGATCTAACTGTTGCAATTATGAATCATCTGACAGAGCTGTAAGTTATGATCCTCAGTGACCACTAATGAAGGCTGCCTAGCAGTAAAATATCAAAGCAGCATATATCAGCACACTTTAGAGCACAAGATAGACTTCCAGTGTTGCACTTCTCTTATATTTATTATATACTGTAAATTACATCACAGGCTGCCTCCAACACTGACAGTCCTGTACTCCAGAGTTAAACACCAGGTTTTAATAACCACTCCTGACAATCTTTTGATCGCTGGGGGGGGCAGATGAAAGGCAAGGCCGCCTGCTGCAGGCAATCTGCTCAGTCAAAACAAAGGGGACTTCAGAGAGAGACAGAGATGCATCAGGTGTTAATCTCAAATGAACAACCAGGAGTGCGGGCTGATTGACTCCCTCTCCATTTCCAGCTAAAAAAGGGTAAGTGCCTGCCAGCGGGCTCATTAAGGATGCACGCAGGAAGGGAAAGGTGCTATTAGCTAGGCATGAAATATTTTGATTTGGAAACCCAAAACCTTGGAAAGTCATTTTAGGCTCTTTCTAAATCACTTTAAGCTAATCATTCAACTATCTGATTTTTCAAATACACTGTATGGAACAAATCTTGTTGGCATTTAAAACAAGTTCTCTCATTCAAACATGGCAGTGCAGTAATCTGCTAGAGGAAGAAGCAAAAAAAAAAAAATTTTTTTTCAGAGCTTTCAAAAAGTGGACAAGCAGAGCTGTGAGATTACTTGGGAAAAACCTCCTGCATCAAGTGGAGGTGGGCTGGATGATCTGACAGAGGTCATCGCTGCCAATTTGGTCCTGAATGAGAGTATATTAATAATGTTAGCATCAGAATAAAGAGTTACAACTACATGCTTTCAGACATTCAATAAATCATGTATTTGGTAGGAAAAGTTTACACATGATAACACCAAAAACCACACTTGATTTGAGGGAATATGAAAGAATTATTGCTGTTCTTTGTTTTGTGTTTAATTATTTGACTGAAATAATGAGAAAGGGGTCTGAGGCACCACCAGACTCCTGCTACTTTTTTCACTTCTTCACTAATCAAAGCATCTATCACTAACCACCCTTTTCTGCATATTAGTTTAACCCTTGTTTTATTTTTTTTTCTACTGCTTCAATCCTTATAACAGATTTGTCTATGGATTTGGTCAGAAATCACAGCTGCACTCTCGGAAAGGAACACAGCTACTAATGTCACATCACTTTACCGTATTTTTCATAGCCACAGAAAGCAAAAAGTTTACTTGGGGTCTCATAGTCCAGTATGAACCATTTTTAATTCTATGACCAAAATCTCTGTATTAAACATCTCTCAAATGGGGAAAGGGAGAAACTAGTAGTATTGCAGGGCCTCTGATCAAGCAAAAACCTGAGTATTTATAAAACTTGCAGAAACAAAAGAAGATATACATTAAAAACCTCCGTGCTCACAAGATAGGTGGGACCCAACCACATAAAACCTTCTCAGGTTCCTTCTCACCTCACAAAAGCTGTTTGATGGGGCAGGGGGCAACAAGGGAAAAAAGGGTTGAGTTAATACTTCATATGCTGCATCTCATACACATAAAATCATCATTGTTACTGCTTGACAACCTTGAAATTAAATGTGGAGTTGATAAGGAGAAGACTGCTCTGCCATGGAAGCTGGCAGCACATCTACAGCCAGTGATGCAGGTGTTCACAATAACTAATTCCTCGTGGGTTTTTTCCCTCCTTGAAAAATAAATTACAATTTTTACTGGCCCAGCAAGCTAAAACAGTTACAGCCAATATATCTTTAAGGAAGAACAAGGTGTTGGACTTCTGACAATCAGTGCAACACATTATTTCATAACATTTTCTTCAAAATTCAAAACACCCTTAAACTTAAGTTTTTCCTACTCTTTTCATCTGTTACATGACCTTAAACATCAGGTAGTTTAGAAAACTACAAATACACAACAAATATCAATTTGTTATGTTTGAGCACCGGAATACAAGCACATTAGCATGATTCCAACTGATGACGTTGCTGCTCAGCCATTATGGTATGAATTGTTTATCCAAATTGGATCAATTTACCTGTTTTATTCCTTGGATTCCAAGCACTGCTGATTAACCCATATTTTCAAAAACAACTGTAAAAAAAGTTGAGTTCAGACCATCAGTACAGCAAATCACAGCTTCATCTACATGGAATGGAGGCACAATGAAGATTTCAAAATGTTTGTGTGTTTGTAAGCTCAGGTTGACCTTTCTGTGGAAGATGGGTTAATGTTTGCTTATCTAAGTAGGCGCATTACTTTTTAGCATTTTTTTTAAAGTTGTTTTGTGAGTACTGGGCACTCAAGTAATTTCAGAACAGCAAAAAACCATAAAAGGTGAAGACTACAGCTATCCTGGCTGCATAGAGATAGTAAGTGGATTAAAACCTGGAGGAGAGGCTGCTCTATTTTGATTTTATTTAGCCTAGTGCCTCTGCAGCATCCAAATGACGATCACAGTTTGTCTTAATACAGAAGATCACACACAGGGTCCACGGGCTGGCAACTGAACTCAGATCCTGAATGTCACTCCATTATTTTAACACCAACCCCACTCTTCCCACCCATTACAGCTATACTTCTAAAGGATCATGGCTGTCAAGAGAGAATGACATTAAGAGCAAAACGCAGCCATCAGATCAGACCCTGAAGGGACAGGGATGATATCTGGTCTTACATTTATTCCCTCATTCTGGTTAACATATTTACTGTATTTCTTGTTTTCAGCTCTCCAACTTCAGCTAAACTATTCAGTCCAGCCTACTTCCTTTTCAAGGTACCATCAGTCAAATTCAACCACATCATTTTATCTCTCAGTTACTAAATTCAAGCCATTTTAAACATCCTGCTTTCATCTTTATAGCTCTCTCCCACTTCTTAACCGTGCTGCAGTTACAAAAGAATGTACTTGACATATAAAATGTGCATGTGATTCCTTTAACATTTTAATGCCGTGTATTGTGTTGTAAACATCTCTTCATGTTTTATCTCCTTCTCCATAAATCAGAGGCTAGTATCTTAGAAGTCTCACAAATGACATGTTTTCTCCATAATATAAATGTAAGACTCGACTCCTTGAAACTTGAGTCAGCTTTCAAAAATCATCAAAAACCAGAGCTACAAAAAAAGCATAAGATTATCAACTGACTTAATATAATTTTCTCCCACTCCATTTCTATGACAGTATATTACAGGAAAAAATAAGTTACTAAATTGAGTCTTCACCAATCAGAAAAACAATGTTTTGCTTATTCTTTTTTGTCACTTGTAAAGAACAATACCAAGGTAAATTATCTTTTGTTGTATCCTTACCAAAATACGACACTGAAAGAGTCAGGGAAGTGGACAGTATAAAAAACGTTATATGCTAGGAATAATTCTTTGTTTTATCCAAGATTAACATGCACTGTTTACAAGAGGAACCCCAGAACATAATTTCATTTCCTTACAATAACTGCAATTAATAAGACTGATTTCTTATGACGACATTTTTCTGGTGGTTTTGTCTATCTTAGTAACGTTACAGTAAAAAACGTGTCTCAGTCTATTCCTTGGTAAATGCATTAAGTGATTTTTTTTTAAATTAAAACCCTCTGTAAAATAGTGATTATTTTGAAGAGAGAGAACACCGATAAAGAACACCTGTCCAAAATAATTTTAAGTTACTTCAATGATGTAAAAAAGAAGAGTGCCATTAGAAAAAAAAAAAAAGAGGGGAAAAAAGAGGAAAGCAGTTTTAGCAGGTGGTACTGAAAAGTGGTGACATGTTGTAGTACAATACTGAAGGGCTGAAGGATATAACACAGTGTTGGGTGATGTGGAAGACACCCAGGACCACTGGCTTAGTGTGCCACTAAAATGCTAGATTAGGTGCAAAGTACAGCTCTGAAGTATTGTGATACGAAGGAGTGAGGCAGAGGCAGAACTGCTGGTAGAGGACAAGAGAAATAAAACACTATCTTTTCTTTGGCACCTTCCAGCAGGAGTTTACTCCCTTACAGCCCACAGACCCAACACACTCTACAGGAAACCCAAGGACCCTCCAATATTTATCCAGATCCCCAGAATTCATAACATTTTCCACCAGCCTGAAAGATTCTGTTTCTCTCAAACTACTGTGCAACATCAATTATTCCAAGATACTTTTCTTGACATTTTCTACACAAATGTTTCTAGAATAACCTTGCTGTAGAACAGGTACCATGTTTCCCCCTAAATGCAAGCCTGTGCCCAAATATTTCTTTGTCTGTATTTTCCTGGTTATTTTAAACAGACCCTTTTTTATGTCATTTAAGTTATCCAATTTCAAAGATTTGTCATAAAAATACATTAGTTCTACTTGCATTGGGAAGTGCATCTAGTATTAGCATTTACAGGCTGTGAAACTTGTTTGTAAATACATGCCTTTGACTGATAAATATCCAGATTGTACTTCTATGAACAATGGAAAAAATACAGGGTTGCCAACTCATCTTCTTTTATTACTGCTTTCTTGTTAAACATAGTGCAAGTAGGGCAAGAGCCTCCATTCTGGCAAATTTCTGTGACTTTCTAAGTCTTGTTAGGAAGAAAAAAATGTTTAAAATATGACATACAGCCATCTGATATCAACAGAGGAAGTGATAATTAAAAGATTACTTTAGACCAACTTCATAAAGAAACAAAACATGACTTCTTGGTCTCTGTGCATTACTTAGCATAGTCCTGGCTCCCTCCCCAGTAGTTAATTCAACTTGATTCAATGGGGGTAAATTAGCCTCAGCTTCTACCAGATTGCTAAAATGAAGTGGTTAAGAGAAGGAAAAAAAACCCAAACGCCAAAACTAAACCACAGAATTTGAACAGTTAAAAGTATGTACCAACAGTTCCATGAATATTATGGAATCTGTTACATTTTTACAGGACTAGGCTCCTCACATCCTGTCCTAAATCATGGGGAAGAATCTTACACAATCGACACTTTACCTTCCCACGACATATTTGAGGACTGTAAATCGTGAACACAGATTTATCAGGGAAATGAGGAGTGGGAAAGACGAGTTGCCCTTAAAGATGTACAGATTTATAGCAATATGGGAAACGGAAAGACGGTTATCATATAAAAAGGTCCTTAAGGGATAGCAAGGAGCAACAAGGGAAGCATGAGTCATGAGCTGCCAGAGAAGAGGATGTGTATGGGGAGCAATGGACAGAGCAAAGTAGCAATAAAGGAAGTTCCAAGTCAAATGTGCTCCTTCACAGAGGTCAAGACAGATACCCAAGCTTAAAGTATTTATTGAAAATTAAATTCCCAGCCAATTCAGACACAGCACCACCAGCAACACTGAGAAACGGACACTCATCAGTTGAAAGGATCCATTGATAAACAAGGTCATAGACCTCAGCTCTTCTATTTTGCTTTGTTACCAACTCTGCTTTTCTATTTTCCTTAATAAAAGCAGCTGCCTTGAAGGTCTGTCTGCATAGACAAGTGGCAGAACACGAGTGAGTGTGCAAACTTAAAGAATTCAGCTAAAAGTGTGAAAGACAGTTTTACACATTGTGAGGCTGGAGTAACCTTCTCTATTTAAGGGCATATTAACAGCTGCTCCTATGGTGAGATAGCAGTGAGTAATGAATGACAAGCTCAAGCAAACAAAGTTACTGCACTCCTACCTTTGCTTTCCCATCCCAGCAAGCCTCAACAGCGTCAAACACCAAATTATGGCCCAGGATTCCTGGTATTCCTAAGTATCTCCATATTTTCAAAAGCAAGGTTTTAAAACGTGGCTACTTTTGAGGCAAAATACAACACTGAGCAATATGTGGAAGCTGAAAACAAAGAATACCAGTTATTTGTGTGTGAATATCATCTCTAGGAAGATCTATAAAAATCTCAAGAAAGACAAGTTGCACAGGTGTCTCTAAACAAACAATAATTCTCCTCTTAGACCAGTAGTATCCACAAAGGTGAAGGTAAACATGACAGAAAATATTTCAAAGGATTGGTAAATCACAAAATGAATTATTAATATTAAAAAACTATAGTAGAGGAAAAAAGGTGGAAAAAAGCATACCTCCAAAACCATATCAAAACCAAGAAAGCTTCACCTTAGTTATGACAGCTTTTCTACCCAGACTTGATGTGAAAAATACGCACATGATAAGCAAATGTATACTTCAGAAAATAGTGTGACTTAAAATAATTTTTCACGACTACCTAAGTTAGGTGGGCTTCCTAAATATTTCCAAGCAACTAAAAAAAAAAATCACACAGCATCCTTCGTGTTTTGCAGGAGAAACAGACACAATGTTAGCTGTGTACTCTAATTTTAAGCTCAGCGAAAACAAACAGGAAAACTTGTATTTACTTCAGTTTGAGCAAGGTGCATGTTTAATCTCAAAAAGCACACTGGGTGCCTACAGCTGAGGTGTAACAAGGTGTAAACATCAAAGAGCTCAACTCAAGCAAGGGGGCTGCAGGATGTAGATCACAGGAAACCTTCATGTCCTGTTCCGTTAGCGGGGTGCCAGGACTCAGCCTCCCCCCTTTCCCAAGTGATTGCTGAAACCATAAAGCGCTATCAAAGGTGCCACCTTTACTGCCACTTCTTTTGCCAGGCCATATTACAACTGAAAGCAACTGTGGCTACTATCCTTTGTAACTCTGTTCAACACCACAAGTGTTGTTATCTGTTCACTAGTTAGGCTCTCCTTTACGACTTAGGGAGAGCCTAACAGCAACCTTGCTTCTCAGCTGGATTGCAGGAGGGCTGAGAGACCAGCACCAAGCTCTGCAGATGTGTTCACACACGCAAGGAAGCTCAAGTCCAGGCACCTGGAACATCTCCGGCATGAAACAGCTACCACATGGTGGAGATTTTCAGTACCTTCTGTAGATGCGCAGGAGATACCCTGATACCACTCTGAACAGAAGCACACAAACCCCACTGAACTCCCACTACAGACGTTTAGAAAGGTGCTCTGTGCCATTATTTAGACAAATCTGAGAAGGACATACACTAACACAACCAAAGAACCAGCCCCATAAGGCTGGAGCCCTGATGGCTATTCTTACACTCCAATTACACAGTTCTTCCTATGCCATTTCCAGTGACCCAGGCTTGGTATTATCAAGATAAACATTATTATTGGGAGGCTTAAAACCTCATCAACTCCACGCTCTGCCTAGCAACTATACTTTAATTCTCAGACATATATTCCTTTTGCGGTGTCAGATTTAGCAGCTCAGAGCTCACACAGCAGCTGAAGGCGCAGCATTCCCAGCCATCCATTTACGCTCCTTGGCAGCATTTCAGAAGCCAGGACAACACCAGTTTGCAGTACAGATGAAGTGATGGACTGACCTGATTGATGGAGTTGGCAGCACAGGATGCCAGTCCAGTTCCGAGGGAGGCGATCAGGAAACAGGTCAGGTCAAAAGGGATTGGGGCCATGGCAAAGCCAGCAGACGCAGTGCTTACAACCAGAGCTGCAACACAAGCGAGAGCACAGTTCAAAGCATCAACAAGAAAGTGCCCCCTCCGTGCACACCACTAGAGTTAAGGTTTTTAAACCCTGTAAATACCCTTGTGCGGATTAATTTTTTGCTACTTTTATGGATCAAAGTAGCTCCAGGAACTATGTACAATTAATACTACTACTCTACATAAAATAGTCAAAGATGAGGAGAACTGTCAGGGATGACATGAGAAACCCAGAAGTATCAGCACATTAGTAGAAGAGGTGAGACTAAAACTTATGCCTGTATATTCTCTATTTTATGAATTTGCTAAAGGATCAAACTGCCTCACGCAACACGTACAGGAGATGCGTTTATTCCAGTAACTCACATGCCACTGCAAAGTCTGACAGGGAAGAAAAACAGTAAGAGAAGTCCTGAACAGAGACATAAACATTATATCAATATTATAGCAGAAACTTAAGCAGTGCAGAGAGTCAAAAAGAGACTCAGAGCATGTAGGCTACAGCTGGTGAAGCCAGTAACTTCACTGTGTAAGTTCACACTGTTCCCATTTGACATGCCCACTTCAGACAGAGGGTACAATCACATCATCACATTGACCCAGCAACACTTAAAGGCCTCAAAATTTAGGTGGCTTAAAAATCCATTTCAGTTCAGTCATCCAAAATTATAACTTTAGTACAATACTGCAGATCACATCCTTAAAATGAGTCTCAATCCTAATATTGTAATTACCCAAATAATAGGTCTTACAAACCTCACTTTTGGCAAGAAATAGTATGACATGAAAAATTTCTGACACTATAAAAGTCAGCACACTTCCTGGATATCTTACTCATGACATTGAACCTTACAATGTGAAATTAATACTTCTTAAACTGAAAGTATTCTAATTATATTCTACATAAAATTGAGTGTTCCACACCTCATCTAGCTCAAATCAAAGCATCAAAATGTTCTTATCTTCCCGATTCCTACAAAATCTCCTGTTTGTCTGAAGTTAAAATGACAAATAAATAACCTTTGCTGACTGAAAATACCTGGATTACTGACTAAGCAGCGTTACTTAGGATGACAAACTAAAAGTCACGGCAAAGACCTGTCAGCATGGATGCACATGCAAAGTGCTAATTTTAAGAACTGCGCCTGCATAGGAATCTTAGGATTTAATCCTAAAAAGACAGTGAAGAAAATTTGCCGCTCATCAAAACTTTTCTCTAAGCGTTAAAATCCATTAGTAGCTGAATGTTATTATAATAATATATATGATATTATTATAAACAGATTATTTAGCCTTGTTGTGGACTCACAGGATGTTGCGCAGATGGCAGTGGCGGTGGCTGGCTGCGAGTGCACTGTATCAGGGTCTCTGCCCAATGCCAAGGTAAGTCCCCTGGCTTGGATTCCCCAGGACAGCACCTGGCTCTCACTGCGGCACCTTCACCTCCTTCTAAAATACAATGAATCTACAATGCAGCCTTATCTCTGAGAAGCTGTGAAATAACCACAGATTCTGTAACCTCACTGGACAGACTAACAGACATGCAGGTACTGATCACTTCAGAAGGACTGGACCTCATTTATTACATAAATACAAAAGCATCTTGGTTTCAAAACTCTTGGATATTTCTTAGTAGAATGCACAAGAAAACATGAAATCCATTGGTTTACAACTGAGTTAAAAAATACACTGAAAAGATGACAGTGAAACAGTGGCATTCGCATTTCTAAGAGTGATTACATTCATTTTTTTTCATAATAAATCACACGTTCATTTCTAGACAAGAATTTAATTAAAACTTATCTTAGAGAGCACTTTACATCAATTTATTATGGGAAAACACCAACCCATTTACTGAGGAAGAAAGGTGAAGCAGATTGGCAAACAGTCAGGGTAACATTACCATTATACTGACCTTAAAGAAATTCTAATACTGTACAGCTACAGCACTAATTAAAGTCCCCATTGATTTCTCTAGATTAATTTCAGCCAGTTATTTCAGCGTGACTTATCAGGATCTCATTAAAAAAGGTTGTAGTACATCCTCTCACTTATCCCACTGTAACAGGTATTTTAGTTGTTTGGGCAGTGCTCTGAACACAAGGCATTCCCTGCTTGTCTCATCGCCCAGCAATCCAAATGCAACACGTTAAAGGTAAATAAGAAAATGTTCCCTTTGGATTGGGAAGTTTATTTTCTTTTACTGTGGAAGCAATAATTTACCCTTCTACTTTCCTCATGGAGGAAAAGTATATTTAATTGAGATCACATCAAGGGAATGAGGTCATTGACTCTGTTTGTTTTTTAATCCCTGTTAGTTTAGTGCTTTAGGGGCCAAATTAACTTCACCTTATTGCATAATAGATGGAATTGATCCTTTCAAGATTTGTTGATGAGAGTTGGCATTATATATGCTCTTCAAAAGAAGCCAGGATTTAAACTTATGATCTCAGCTTACACCTAATTTTCAGTCTTTTAAACATCTTCAGCTTTAACAAAAACTAACAGGGGACATTTGTCTTCCATTTCAATATAAATGAAAAAGAAAATGCTAATGGGTTGGTGACCAAAAGAGTGAATTATGTTTCTATCATAAAAACACATTCAAAAAGTCTACAGTGTATTCTTTACATTCCTCCTCAGCTTCATTGTAATGTGATATGCCTTTATAGATCCCTGTATTTGTATTTATAGCATGCGAATCACTATGCTGTATTTTGTTCACCTCCTATTAAAAAGTAGCCAAGCCAAAATAGAAGTATAGAAAGCCAAAACAAACCAATTCAGCTTTAGATTTCCTTTCTACTCGAGTACTGATGATATATCAGTACGTATGGAAGGACAAAAGCAAATGCGTTTCTACTTTAAGAAACAGTTTCACTGTTTTACCACAAACATTTGTATCCTCCTTGAAGGCAACTAGCTTTCCAAAAGCTGATGGAATTTTCTGTCTGGAGTTTTCACACTTTGGTTTCTAGAAAGCTAAATGTAGCATCAGTATTAGTGTTATACAAGTGACCAATGATTCCTTTATAAATTTACATTTGTTTGGCCACAGGCATATCTAAATTTTGTTGCAGATTATAACCTGCACACTAAAGAAGGCCAAAATCCTGAAAGTTAAATCTGAGACAGTAATTTGAAATAAATATTTGCATCATAGCAAATAAAATTCAAGCGCAATATCACAAACAGAGCAGATAATTTCTTTTAACCATCAAACAATTTTAAAAATGCTTTGCGAAAAATAAACTGTAATAATAGTTTATATTTTTCTCATTAGTTTTTTCTCATAGCATGGAAAACAAATTGCCAGAAAGCTGCCATTATTAAACTTTGTTTCTTTGATAGGATAATAGTTACTGTTAATCACAAAATGATAACTACTTTGACAGGCATACAAAATCTATTTAGAACTGAAAATAAATGTAGACCAGTAATCATCTAAAAAATATGCACTGATATATCTTTGTCAAAGTTTCTGGCTATATTAGAGCTACCATTTAAAGAATAAATGCCATAATAAATGTTATTATTCCAGAATAAAGTGGAAACATACTAGAACTCCACTAAAGCAAATTTATTTTTTTTTTTACTAGAGCAGCTGTTACCAGAATTTTAGCCTACAAACACAACATAGGCACCTTATTTAGTCATTGTTGCTCAATTACATAGGGATTTGGTAACACTCAAGAGTCATTATGTAAAGCTGGATATCTTCATTTTACAAATACAGAAGAAACACAGAGATGAAGCAGGATGTTCACGATGACACTGTAAATCAGTAACAAATGTCTCAGGCTTCTAATTTCCAATTCAACACTTCTGTGCTAGAGGATCGCTCACACACAGGCACAAATTCCCATGTAAGCAATACATCCAATAAATTCCAGCTGTTTTCTAGTAAACAAGACAGGAATATTTTAAAAGGGGACACATGAAAAAACACTCTATTCGTCTCCAAAACTGAAAATGCTCATTATCATATTTGTCCACAGTGCAAGTCTTAAATGTAGGTCACTAAATCCGTGATGTAGAAACCAAGCACAGTTTTGTAGCTGGCAGTCTTTACTCCTAGGTTTTTGTTTAACACTGTCTAGCTATAACACAGAGTAATTCAGATTGGAAGGGATCTCAGGTAATCATGAAGGCCAGCCTCCTGCTCACAGCAGGGTCAATGCTGAATTCAAGCTTGATCCCTTCGGGTTTTGTCATCTCCAAGGACTGAAATTTCACATCATGTCTGGGCAACCTGTTCCAATTTTTGACTGCCCTCATGGTGAAAGTTTTTTTCCCCCCTTACGTCAAGCCAGAACATCCCATTACAATTTATGAAATGTCTTCTCTGTGTAAAGATTCACATATTTAAAAAGAAAGATTTGAAAACTAAAGCATAGATGCTTCCAAATCTGTCTTTAAAGGAATTCTGACACCTGACTGGAGAATGTCCATATCCTCCTTCCTGTGGAAGGAGCTCCTACTGATCAGATGGCCTTATGTAAATCTTTAACTTAAAAACAAATATTGAAAAGATTTATGGGCCTCCTCAGAGAAGTGATTATATCAGTCTTGCGATTCTGTCCGTAACATGCACATTACACTTTGCTGAGGAAAAAGCACAGCATGTTTGATTCTGATCTCACCATGGTAAAATCTGGAATGACTCTATTAAAAATGACTAATTACTCCATATTTACAGATGTGCAAACACCTCAGGCTGGCCTGTTCTAGCTCTAAGGCAGAGACCATGACAAAACCAGAGGTAATCTACTCTCAACTCTTCTTACATAACATTAATAGGATACTGGGCTGAACTCCCCGAGAGCTAGAGATGACCAATCAACATCTCACAGCTGCAATGAGAGAAGCACAGCAAAAAATAAGCTTACTTGGAGAAGGTTTCTAGATTTCTTTATATTTGGAGAAATAGTAACATACTTAAAGTGAAGCAAAGTAGGGTTTCTGTTAGACACAGAGACACTTTTTAACAGTAAGGGCAGCAACACACTGCTGCAGAATGCCCAGGTTCCCTGGTTGGTTTTATGAATGGAAAAAGCAATATCAAGTCAGGAATGATATACCTAAAGGTGATCGTGCCTTGAGAGAAGATAGATTAGATGACTTCCTGAAGTGTCCCTCTGAGGTACTAGTGATTCTGCATGGATACTGCACACACTGCACCAAAGCAAGATACCAAGTGCAGAAGCCATTCTGGTGAGATCTGAAACAAGTCTTCATTAATCAGAACAGGAAAGCAACGTTCTTCATGCTTTAATGGATTGACTATTAAAATGTAATTTAAAGAAAACACTACCAAAAGTCTAAATAAAAGTATTAACTGTAGGATATTAAAACATAGGATAAAGGATAGGTAGATAAATGGTTGAAACACACGGGCTGGTATGACTTTCTGAAGGAGAGCATTGTAACAGCAGTCTGAAGTCAGGACTCAACTAACTCTTCCAGGCACAGCAGAGATGGAGACATGCTAAAGACATACCCTCTTTCTCAATGAGTTTGTGAGTTAGATTAAAAATTCTAAAGCAGTTTAGAAATTAAGTTTACATCTGACCCATGTTGATACACCTACCTCTCAGACAGGTGCTACATAAGGTACTATATACATCTAGCTGGCTGTCCTCACCAAAAGACCAATGTGCAAGACTTCCTTGACTCCAAGAGCAACAATGATGAAGTGATCCCAAACCACAGAGAAATATCTAATGAGAATACTCAGCATTTTTCATATCATGTCATCATCACGCTTCTCCCAAATTAAAAACTGAAGTTTAATTTTCCTGTGGTTTTGCATACAGCTTATCTTAGTTTTTATCTGGGATCACCGGAGAAAAAATCACTGAAATGTAAACTTGAAGTTAAATTTAAGAAGATGAGATGACCTGAAATTCTTAATGAGTTTGCATTAGAAATCATTCGACTTTCCTCCTATGATTCTACGATTCTATGATTCTGTCACCATACTTTGCATCTCTCTTTCCTATTTCCATCTACACATGAACTTCAGGATAAAATTGAAGACAATGACATTTAATTCCGAAAACTTAACTGGACAGATGCATTAGCTTTCCACGTGCCAGGATGGCAAGATACAGCTGTTCAGACAGCAGACAACAGGGAACACCACAGAGAAGGGAAAGGACGAAAACCAAACACCAAAAGGTAGATTATGCGACAAGTAATTAAAAGTTCCCTAATTGTTTTCTATGGCAAAAGAATATAAACAAAAAACCTTTCCTGTTGGTAAGGCAGAGCTTCTAATGGCAGAGTCACAAGAGCTGCAGTTTACATGAAGCAGGAGGGTATGGTAATAACTAAACTCATTTCCTTTCAAAGGTGAATTACAGTTCAGAATACAAACAAACATTCTCTTTACTTCAGCAGCGGGAAAAGAAAAGGGCATAAGGAAGTCCCATTTTAGCATAATGCAGAGTTTGTTTTTTTGTTATTTTATACTCTAAAAAGTATAAATAAAGAGTCTGCCAAAAAACCCACACAGGATATGAGATCTATCAGAACTTCATGGGTGAAAGGAATTGAGTTGTGTCATTTGTAACTTAAAAACTGACCTCAGATAATTTATTTTCCTTTAAAAAAAAAATAAAGAACTACACCACCCTATTCTTTACAGAATATATAATTTCTCTAAATAATTACACAAGTTGGAAAAAAAAGGTAATTCTGTTTCCGTGCTCTGCACACTACGCAATATTTGTCCTGCTCATCTCCTACACTATCCTACGACCAATAAAGACCAACAACTGAACACCCCTCCTACAAACCCCTCTTTGTCCAAAGTAGTCTTTTACACTTTCTACTTCCAATAAAATCTCCCCACCTCAGATCATCTTCCCTACCAAAAACTTTTGTATCACAATAAGAAGAGAGGTTAAGGTTATTTTTATATATCTGTACCTTCTCAACAGGTACAAAATTTCCTACACATACCTTGAATCAAGAACAGGACATCTCAAAAAGCAGATTCATACAACACAACAGTACTGAAGGGAATAAAATTCTATAACCTTTGCATTCTACAGGTTTCAGGTAACACCCTCTTTTAAAACCAGAGTGGTACTTGCCTGCATGTCAATACTGCCTTTTGCATTTAACAAAAAAGAGCCTAGTAGAAGCTATTGAAAAGTTTTGCAGACACAGAGGCCATGCAAAAAGAAAAAGAGTATCACAAAAAATTATTTTCTCCAGAAAAAGACACTCTTCCATCTTGCTGCAGTCTTGACACTCATGTTTTGAGGACCATCCATAATACTCACAAGTGATACTAACACTGAGCAAATATATCAGCAAACATAAGAACACACATTTCAAGTGCTTAAAACAGTTCATTTTTTCTGTCTCTCTCTGGTTACTTAATCATGGCATTTCAACTTTTCAATTCTGGCTCTATTGAGATTTTTTAAAATTTATTCTACTTCAATAATTAGCACAGCTTTCAAGTTCACATAAAAGAGCCACTCAAATAAAATCACCTAATTGAAAATATGCCAGAAGAGCTAATTGTTCATACAGCACTTATAAGTTATCCTCAGTAAGCCAACAGAAACAAAATATTACTAAAACTGAACAGCACAGGGGAGAAAAAGGCAAGACCTGCATTACACAGAAAGAAAGAGGCAATAGTTCAGGTTGTATGTGTTACAAAGCTGTTGCAAATCTGAAGTACAATAATACTGATAACTGCTGAATGTGCTAGTAAAAGGTTTATACCTAAATTTGGAATTACCAAGGCTAATATGTAAAAAGTGACATGGTGAAGTATCAGAAGACATGTTGCTTTTCATTCCTCAAGTCTCCTAACCCAACTCTTTACCAACACAAAATAAAAGCCTTGAGGTTTTTCAAAAATAATGAGGAAGAATATTTGGACAAACAGACAAGATGAGTTTTGCCAAGTCCAAAACATGAGATGTTTCATCAACACGGAGAACTACAAGGCTTTTTATTAGAGAAAAATTTAAGTGACCATTGTACACTCTATGTGGTCAGCACAATTTTAAAATGAAGAAACAAACAATGAAAACGTATATATTGCAAGACAAAAAGTTTCAAAAAGTAAACTGAATTCAGGATTTTTATTATAACAAATCGTTATGGCAAAGAACAACAGTTTCATTATTAAGAATTTATTTCACCCACTGGAGAGATCACTAGAGTAGGGACTTAGGAAATTATATGTCTGTTCTTGGCCCTGATACAGACAAGATGTAAAGTTCTGGTCAGACCATTAGTTTCCTCAGACATAAAAGTATATATAGCACTACCTATTGGCAAAGAAGTAATTTATAGTTGTTAAGTATTACTGTTAGAACAAGAGAAAATGTAGTTAGGTTACGAGGCAACTGCTTAACAAACTGCTGGTTTGAAGATACAATGCTATCACTGACTAGAAAAATAAATTATACCTTACATTAGAAAGTTTAATTGGTCAAACTCAAATATTTTTCATTATAAACCAGAAAATTATTTGAGTTATCTTTTGTTGGTACTTTTAATACTAATCTCACAATAAGCAGTACTAAAGTGAAAGGTAAGACAGAACATTGGTAAACTTAAGCAATATTGCTTTAAATACTTAATATGATGCTTGTAAATTCACTTCCTAACCCAGTTTCACCTTATTTTTTGTACTAATTCTTGTTTATGATTATCAAAAGCTAGCTGATGATATGATGCAAGCTCCTCCTCACTGCTTTTAAGCAAATTTATGGGAAAAATATTAAATGCTTCTATAAAACAATTTTTCCCTGCACACATTTGATGGAATTGACCCACATACTTTGTGTCAGTAAAAGCAGGAATTATCACACAAAAACCTACACAGTATCAGTAACATACTCAAGAATTCTGATACCAAGCAGGATGCACAGAAGTGAAAAAATGACCAGTAGTACCTGTAAGCTTTATTTTGGATAAGCGTGCCAAAATTCCAGGCAAATCATTCAGCTGTAGCTTCATTTCTTTCCACTGTCTGTCTTCTTTGGATTCTGCTCTTACTGGTGTGACTGAGTCTTCAGTTTCTGCCGCTGACTTCATTTCCCTCACCTCATTTCTGATTGATGTCTCAGACAAAGGTTGATGAACAGGTGAAATTGGTCTGATCTTGTGTATAACCTTTTTTTCTTGATCCAATTGCTGAAGCTCACGAAAAGGAGATGCAACTGAATCTGACTTAGGTTTGGCTCGTTGGCTGAGGTCTTTGTTGCATTGTGTTACATACTAAATAGAATGAGAAATGTTAAGATGAATAGTTAAAAAGATCTTTCTGCTCATTTCAGGTTATTAACAACATCAATATTATTGATATATTATTCTTATTGTTAGGAGAATTGCTTCCTATGATGACACAACAAAGTTAGCCTGTATTTCAAACACTTTTTTTCATATGCAGAAAAGACTAGGAAGTTGGACAAGATACTACAAAAGCAGCTTTCCAACTCACAACTGCATCATTAATGCTTACTTTAGCTTGAAGAATGCTTCTAGATAAAACTATCTCCTTCCCTGTAGCTTCAACAGTAAACTCTACTTTATTCATATTCAAAACCACCAGATAATATAATTTGATTTACAAGCGATCAATTCACCTTTAAAGAGGTAGACACACGCCCATAACAACTCCAATCTACAAATACAAGCACTAAACTTTTTGCATCTTTAAGATGTTAAAAATACTAAATCGGAAAAATGCCAGAAAATACAACCTACTTTCTATAAAATCACCTCCCACATTAGGCCATTACTATTTATGCCAAACTTTATGCTAACTAAACAGCAATTTTCAACAGGAATTCAAATGAACATATATTGAACAGAAAGTTAGGAGACAGCTGTTTCTTCTCTTTTAGAGCTCTTACAGAATTAAACACAGAATCAGAAAAAGAGCATTTAGCTTCTATCTTTCTATTTTATTTCCCCAAATATTCTACATATTTCAACCACAAGAGACAGGTGTAAGACTGAGCTTTCAACTAACCATGGTTTAAAGTACACATTAATAATTATAATGAGGAAGAGGGATATGAAACTCTGAATGAGTCATGTAAATACAGATCAAATCAACAGGAAAAAAAAATAATTCTGAAGTGCTGGTGATCCCCAGAACCATGGAAAAGACCCCCCCCCCCACCTTGGTTCGTACAGGACTGAAGCTCAAAAAATACCAACAGATGCACATGGTCCTTGCAGTCAAAGCAGTCATTAGCTATAAGACTGAGTCTTGTCCATATTTCATAGATATAGCTCCAAAGAACAATGAACAGGACAACTCAGGGAAGAGCAACATACATATTTTACTATCATCCCTTTTACACACAATACAACAGCTCAAAGAAGACACAGTCTCAAGGGTTTGAATGATAATTACAGTTCTTTTAATACCTAAAACTAACAACGCACTACAGAATGTAACCCGTTAACAAACTCCAGAGTTTTGCCTCAAATTTTCTGGTTAACTCTTCAGTCAGAACACACTACCTCCACACATGAGTTCCATCTACCACTTGTATGACCGCCAGGCAAGATCTGACTTCCTTCTTAGCCTTTTTATAAGTAATAACTTTGGAAATCATTTCATTTCACATTTCTTGACAGGAGATGAGCGCCCCACTTCACAGGCATAGAAAGCCACTGTCAAGTAGAGGACACACTTGACGGGAGCGAGAAGCGCTTCGCGGCCACGGGCGGCGGGATTGTGCGTGGAGAGAGGCGGCCCTGTGGGGTGCGGGGCAGCGTTGGTCCCGCAGAGCGAGTGCCAGAGCAGCTGCCGGCCGAGCGTCCCCTGTAAAGCCATAAGCACCTCCCGAGGGGCAGAGCCGCTGGGCGCTCTTCGCGTGTGGGGGATGATAACGGGAAGGCGTTCAGGTGGGAGCTGGGGCCGGACGGGAGGCGTGGGGCGCCTGTCCCGAGGGGAAGTGGCCCAGAGCCCTGCCCGGGGCGCCCATCCCCACCGCAGCTTGTTCCCGGCACCGGTTGCAGTTCCCTCGTCTGCATCCCCAGGCTCACTGCCGTTAACGGGTGCAGAATTGGTGTCCACGATGGAGAGCAAGAGGCCACCGTGGAGGTGGTAGGGAGATCACGTAATTCCCGTGAAACAACCAAGAGGGGTCTAATAAATTAATTCTTGAGGATATGGAGTTTCATTCCCAAAAGGACCCAAGCTTTAAAGAGTTAATGTCTTGAGGAAAAAAAAAAAAAAAACAAAAAAAACAAAAAACTGTATTTAATGCCTAAAGTATTTTTTGAAAATGGAAGTTTGGTTTCTATGCCCATTGGCTGAAGTTGGGCATTGCAAGAGGTCAGATTGAAGACCTGACCCAGATGTCATCTCATCCTCCCCTCATACGAATTCTGGGGGTGGCTGGATCCTTTGCTAAGCTGGCTCAACTTACTAAATGGAAGGGATAAAATCGCTTATTTTTAACTGTTTGCAGTCGCCCTACACAGGGTCTGATAGGTTGAAAGCTGGTTCGAAGCACAGAGGAAGGGGCCTTGGACTTGAGTCTGAACAAAAAGGGGAGGGAATGGTTAGGACTGCTCAAGCTGTGAAGCGTAATTGCACCCTCAGGCATCTTTAAAATGTTTTCTCTTAAGAGTTTAAGTTCAGGAGATGTAGGCTATAAGTCACTTAAATGCTTTTGAAAATCATTCTCAATATTTTAACATGGAAATCTTCCTCAGAACCATCTTCCTCCCAGGCTTTCATTTCTTTATAGTGCTTAAATTCATGCAAAAGTCATCTTAAATCATTATTAGGAAGATAAAATGAAAACACTCACTCTAATTCACCAAGAATATCCTACTTCGAAGCATTTATTTCCACTCTCTTTCTATTTGGGGAGCTGGGGAGAAATTAGGACTTCACATTTCTTACAGTTAATATCCTGCTTTACCCCGAGTTCTTATCGCTGAGCATATATCACTTCGCAGTTCCTGTTTGCATCTCTAGCTTTTGTAACTTCCACAGATTTGGCCTCAACTTAAATTTACACCTGCAAAAATAAAATAAACATCACATATCAAACGCACAATGGTTACACAGAGGGCTGGAATGGTTGGTTGGTTTTAGGGCAGTTTGTGTCAGAGAGGAAAAGGTTGAGGTAGCCAAGTGCTCTGTGTCAGGTCTGAGATTTAAGGTTTAATGATTTTCATTGCCTTTCCCTTGGCCAATAAATTGCACCCCTGGAGAGAGGGGGTAAAACACTACTTTTCTAATTAAGGAGAATGTTATCCACGGGCCTCAAGACAGAGCAATACCTCCTTGTGAAACAATAATGATGATTTAGGGCACACAGAATGTCACTTACCCGTTTGGGTTTAACCACTAAAGCTAAAAACCCAGGATCTTTAGTGGACACAAGTATCCAAATGTCAGAGTTGTATTTCAGCCTAAAATGGCTCCACGGTCTTTGGATCTCGTTACCAAGGGTTTGGGTCTACAAAGTGCCAGTTCTGCAGAAACTGTCTCCATGAAATACTGAAGGCTCCAGAAGGCACCTGGGCACGGGATTACAGAAAAGGGGGTACAGCCCTGCCAGGAAGCTCTCATCACCTTCCCGCTCCTCTACTGCAATCCAGTTCATAAAAGCCCAGGTACCAGTGTCACAGGACCATGTGGAGGGTTGCAGGAGAAGACTCATCACCAGCCACAGGGCTCCAAGGTCAAGCACCATTATGGGGCAGAGGATTCCTGAAGCATCTCTTAACTTTTTTGCTAATTGGTAAGATGGGCAATTGCCCGGTATCTATCACTACTTCCCCACAATTATAAAGTAAACACTGCACCTACAGGTCTGATTTCAGGGTGATGCAAGGAGCATTTAACCACACGACTCCCATTAATGTTAATTATAGAGCACACATTAACAGCATTATACGATCCTTTTTCCTATTAGCACTATCATAAATCTGATTGGTGGGACTTAATTAGATCTCAGCAGCAGAATGCAATAGTTTGATACTTGAAAGAGCAAATTTGTGGAGACAGCGAACTATTATTATACTTTAATCTCAAAATCTCTCCTCTTACTCATAACACCAACAAGGCTTCTTGTAAGATTGATTTGTTGTCAGAAAATGATTTAAAGACCGACTGTAAAAATATTATATTTTCCTTGCTTCATAGAATGTGGCATTGATGTTAGAGCTCCACAGAGACTTGATGTACTTTCAGATAGGGAACTCTAAAAGCCAAGTGCAAAATAAAAAAGATGGCATCCTGCTGTTATTGTGGTAACCTTTACAGATCATTTCAGAACTGTGACTGTTGTGTGGTTTAGTAATATACCATGGGGGAAGCTGGAGCTTAGTGCAATTTTATGCTGGTCAGCTGAAGCCCAACTATATTTGCTTTTGTGGGCCCAGTATGTAACAGAAGAAACAGTGTCCAGAGTGGAGGGCATTAGGACATATCAGAAACAAAAAAAGAGCAGATAAGAAGAACTAAGAAAGTATTAAAGGCCAAGCCAGATTGTAATGATAGAAAATTGATTGACTGCTTAAGACATCTAAACTGAGCAGAAGATCTCTGTTCAACACTGCTGAGATCTCCTTGAGTCAGGGCTTGTCCCAGCTTCAGTGGCTGAGAAACTCCCAGTGGATCCTGATGACCAGCTAAGTAGTTCCTCGAGTCACTTGTAATGGCAGAGTTTGGGGATTTCTGTGTTTTTCTACAAATCAGCATTTGTGATACACAAGCTTTATATCAGTGCAAGGTTGAAACATAGATATATTTTGGTCTTGAATAAAGAAACCCCAAAACCAGGAACAATATGCACTGGTAGCAAGTGAGAGTCCGAAACATGCCGATTCCATGCTATTAAAGACTTGTCTTCAGCAAATAACTCCAAGTGGAAAGTAGCAGGTAAAAAAAAAAAACAAACCAAAACCAAAAAAAGCACATCAAACACATCAAAGATCCCAAACCCATCTTGATTCCAGTGTTTCGGAGTACTTAACGCTTCCAAGAACAAGTGAGATAGTAGCCGTGGTAGAAGAGGGTTCAGTAGCCTTTCTGAAGTGGCGTGCCAGACTGATTTCTTTCCCAGAGTAGAGTTCAAATATACCATAGGAAATCAGCAGAAGCCAGAAACTGCTGCCTCTTCCCAGCTGTCAAAGGTGGCCTTGTGCTGACCCTGTGGTATACCATTTTTTGGCAAGCCCTGTGTTGCTTGCTTACCACCTGCAATGGACTACGAGCTATAATAGCCTACTTCAAGTAAAAAACCTCCAGACTTCCCTTAGGTAGAGCTTTGCTGAGCGTCAGATGTAAATTCAGCTGTGATCACATTTGGAGTTGACGTCAAATCTGATGCAAAAATGTACGTAATGGGAAACAAACAACAGGATGACTGGGGATGAACCATACCAAGGGCGGCATGAGGGTAATCACCCCTAATGAACGGAAGACCTGCCTTAAGGCAGCAGCAACCAGCCATGTCACAAAGGAGCTACATAGCCCACTGCAGTCCCCCATCACATCAGCCATCCCTTTTTCATTCACCCTGATATTGCTGTTTCTGATAAGTAGTGATACCTCTTATCCCTTAAAGTTCTCAGCCAGAGTCAACAATAACTATTTCCAGCAGCCCTTTGCCCTGAAAACAAGAGTCTGAAGAAAAGGACCTGTGTCCTGTGCTCTTTCAGCTGAGAATTGCTGCCTGAATATCTCCAGAGCCTCTGTTTTTTTTTTATACCTCCTTTCAGAGGTCTTTCTTTTCCTGGAAAATCTATGTCAAATTCCCAAGCTGCCTAGGACTCAAAAGATCTAATAAAAATAAGATTTATTAAGAGCAGAGGGAGGAAATCAGATTAAAACTGAAGAAACAGCTTGCATAACTGATCTTCTATACTCAGCAACTGCTCAGGAAGTGCTCGGGCCGCACACATTAACTGTTTTGTGGAAGCACTTTTCAGCCTGGTGGCCAGAAAAGGCAGGCAGAACTCTGCGGAGTGTCTTCTCCACAGATATGGCCATCAGCTGCACAAAGCCCACCAGTGCTCATGCTCGCAGCTTCTCAGCACCAGATGCAAAGTTGTGTGTTGCGAATCCACTGTTAACTCACTTTGCCTAACGCTGGGGAGGGACAGGCCTCCCCGGGCGGTGGCAGGGGGCTCCAGGCAGCTGCTCAGAGGGCCCTGAGGCACCAGGACTCTCCAGGCTCCACAGCCCAGTATCTCCCACCACAGCCAGGATGTCTCTGCTTCTGCCCATCACCAGCTCTCAGTGGGAGCAATATGTGTGTGCTATGGGACCTATAGGGTGGCTCTTTCTGCCTCTCCTCCCTCTGCCCCATCACTCTTTTCTGCTCCCCCCGAGGCCATGATTTGCTATCTCTATCAGCCCATCACCCTGTCCGACTCCCTGCTTTGGTTAGATTTAAACCCCACCCTGCAGCACCCATGTTGGCAGGATTACTCTTCTGACTTGTTTTTCTCCCTCAGTGGCATTTTTTCCCAGCTAGGCAGTGCTCAGCCCCAGCAGTACTCGTGCTGAGGTGTGACACGTCAGGCAGCACCCATCTGCTCAGTCCCTGCCTCCCATCCCTCCGCAGGGACTGACTGAGCAAGATGAAGCCCCCTGTGCCAAGCTCCAGGAAACAACTTCGGCTTCCCCCCTCATTTCAAACGATGCCCAAGCAGTCCTAATGCAGCTGCTGTGGGCTCCAGCTCCTGGAAGCAATTCTCACTCTTTACTGTCCTCATTGGAATGCCTTTGCCTCTGTCCCTTGAATGTAGATTTGGAATGGAGTAGCTCCACCAGCTTCCATTAACTTCCACCAGGCATCTCCCTGCTTCTCCCTTGCTGAGTCCAAGCATGACACTGCTCTTTCACTTCTGCTTCCACTGGCTTAACTTCTGCACTTTACTTATGGTTTCTTATGGTCTCTTTCACAGGAGACCTCTCACAGATCTTCATAGCTTCTTCTAGGTATTTTTCCTACTCTTTCTCCAAAATGAAATGAAGAGGGAGCAGGCAGAATTTTGTCCCCTGTATCTCTGTGCGGAACCTACCTCCTGCTGCTTCTTGGATGCAGTTTTTCTCCATGTTGCCACCCCAACCAGGTGTGCAGGCCTGTTGTGTGTGCGCTTGGAGGGTTGGGAATGGAGATGGGCACCACAACACGAACATGGTTTGGAGAAATGATCCACAACATGAGAGAGGCTGTGAACCTCATCCCTATACCCACTGGAGCCTGTGTGGCCTGCTCCCCTCTCTCACAGTGGTGGAGGAGCATCATTGTCCTGAGGCACCTTTGCCAGTGCTCTAAGTCTCCCCACTGGAGGCACCTGCAGGCACCTGCCCCAAGTCAGGGAAGGACAGTTTGCACTGTCTGAATTAATGCCCAGCCCAATGTGTGAGAAAGCAGCACAACCATGCCAAGGTATTTACAGATTATGCTTTATAATTATACGTCATTTACAGATTCTGGACTTGTAGATAATTCAGCTGAACTTCATAGAACGGGTTGTATTTCTGCACATCTGTACAATTCATTAGAAACTTAAGCCCCAAACCAGCTCTTACTGAAATCAATCAATAAATGCTTCCATTGGTTTAAATGGAAGTTGAATCAGATCTGCTGCTAACGCTTACACATCCCTAATGAACTGTCTGCTGCATCACTGAGGTGAGGGGAGAGAGCTCCTCAACTGTCTCTGAGTTGCGGGACTGAAGCCCCACCGGCGACCTTGTGCTCACTCACACTTGGGTTTGTGCAAGACGTGTCCTCTCCTGTGGGAGCCGTAGCTCCAGTGCCTTAACATCAGCACAGCTTGCTCAGCACCTCCTGTTACTTGTCTCACAGATTTAACAGCTTTCCAGCAAATTTCCCATTCTGTGTTACTTCCTCCTGCCCTGTACTATTTCAAGCCTTTATGTAAGAAGCATCCCAAGCCCCTTAACACTACGTTGTTTGGACAGTTGTTCTGCAGCAGAATTTCTTGAATTCAGCAAAAATGCCTTCTGCTGTCATAGCAGCACCAAACACATAAGTGCAAATGACTGACTTGCAAGGGTAACAACACTCCTGAGCTTTGCAATTATGCACAGTGATGCTATTATATAATTGATCTAGAGATTTCATAAATTATTCTTTTTATAGTTCTGAGAATGCCCAAAGTCAGATTAGGGAGAACTTCAATGCCCACTTTATTTGCTGAAAGGACACTGGTTTATTTTGTGGCCTGGTGGCTGTGGGAGCAGCCGTGCTCACACGGCTGTGCCTCATGGCTGTGCTGCCTGACTGGCAGGATTTCCACCTGCTGCTGCCTACCTTATCCTCACCTCAGAAAAGTATGAGTGCAGAGATAGCAGATCCTGGTGTAAATAATGTAGCCCTCGGCAATTTCTCAACAGCATGAATGGCTCACAGAAGGGACGGTGGCACTGGTGAGACAGGGCGTGCTGTGGGCAAGGGTTGCTCCAGCTTTATCCCCCCTGCTTCGCCCATGCGCTTCCTGCCCTGACCTGCAGTGCATGGCAGGCGACCAAGCGAGTCCTCCCACCTGGGCCTGCCATCTCTCACATCGCGCCGCCTAAGTGAAATTTGGTCTCGTTATTACTTGGATTGATCCCTAAGGGAAACCCGTAGTGCTGTAAGAAGTGGTTCTGGTGACTCAGACGCTGGCACTTTTCCTTCTGAGTCAGTACTGAGCCTGAGCCCCAGCATGGTACAGGGGCACGGCGTGGCGGGAGGCTTTGTCTTTCAGGTGTTGAACATAATTGAGGTCGTAACCACTCATCATGTTATTCCCCTTACGCCTTCCCATCCTTGCTGATTAGTTGCTGCCTGGTTGAGCTCTGGATCCCTCGGGAAGCAGCACTTCCTCGCAATAATTTCTTTACACCTACCTCACCAGTGAGCACAGCCCTCCCTGGCCAGGAGATGGGATGGCTGTCTGGTTTCCCTCCTTCTAAGCTAGACAAGTCCCTTGTGGGAAAAGAGTGAGAAACTCCAGTGTTCCCACTTATTGTGAAGGAAGAATGGTTTATATTTTTCTAATTTGTTTGTGAATCAATTTAGTTTCTGAGGAAAAAAAGTCACATACGAGTAACACACCAGAGTTGACAATAGGAGGTTGAGGAGAGACTCCTCAACCCTACCACTCTTAGCAGTACTCTATGTCCTTCCCCAGCATCTTGCAGCCTGGGATGCTAGATAGCCAAAATAAATGAATTCCTTGCTTGTGTTTCCAGTTGATCTTTAAGTCACAGAATACATTCAAGACACAGCAAGTCTGTTTTTTAGAGAAATACCATATGTGTCCTGTTGTCTGCAAAATCCACAAGATGTTTGTGGCCTGCAGGTTGCAGATCCAAGGCCCTAAGCAAGCTGATACTAGGAGAAGGCTGTCATGGTCAGGACAATTCATCTGTCTGCAGACTGTTCCCACAGGGTCCTGAGGAAGGGAAGAGCCTGTGGTTGAAATGACACATAGGAGAAGGCTGCAGGGGGGGCATGTTGAGCAGCCCTGCTCCAGGGAGCAGAGTGATGCAGAACACTTTCACCACTGGCTCTGATCCTCCATGGAATGACAGAATCACAGAATCATCTAGGTTGGAAAGGACCTTGAAGATCATCTAGTCCAACTGTTCACCTAGCACTGACAGTTCCCAACTACAGCATATCCTTAAGCACTGAATTGACCCTACTCTCAAAACACCTCCAGGGATGGGGACTCCCCCTCCTGCCCTGGACAGCCCATTCCAACGCCCAACAACCCCTTCTGCAAAGAAATACTTCCTGACATTGAGTCTAAACTTTCCCTGGCGCAACTTGAGGCCATTCCCTCTTGTCCTGTCGCTTACTACCAGGTTAAAAGGGCTCAAACCCAGCTCTCTGCAGCTTCTTTTCAGGTAGTAGTAGAGGGTGAAAAGGTCTCCCTCAGCCTCCTCTTCTCCAGACTAAACAACCCCAACGTCTCATGGAGATGTTGGCAGACTGTGGAGAAACCCCTCAACAAGGGAGAGGGCTTATGTGCCAGACAAGTTATGCTATTCAAAACTGCCTGTTTGGGTTCCTGGCTGCTGTCGTGTGTCCTCATCCCTCCAAAATGAGCATTGTGATGCTACTGATCTCAACTGGAGCAATGTTTAGCCCATCGTGTACATCATCCTGAAAGACAAACTAGGTCTTGTTCAACCTCCTCAACTTAAACAAAGACAACTGAGGATGTCTTGATTATAGAAAAGCAGAATACACATTCTCCTTATTTATAGATGTTTAGAACAGTCAGAGTCATTATAAATCATGCAGCCATGCAGTCATTTTTTGAAGCTCTTACATCCCAGACCAACTAACCGTGTTCATATTAGCCTCAGCACTTGACAACCATAGCAAAGAACTTGCAGAAAGGATAACATTTATGAACATATCAAAATGATTCATAACGGGCTATTAAAAATAGCAAGAGATGAAAGAGGCAGCCTACAGATAAGCCATTTTGAGATCCTCAGTAATTCAGAACACTGTTTTTAAAAGTCAAGTTTTAGCTATCACAGATCTGTCCCTGCTGCTCTGCAGATAACAAGGTAGGCTGTTCTGATCAGGGTGAGAGCTCTCTTCCACCTAGGGCTTTTTATTTCACTCTGGCAGCTATCACATAGATATTAAAAAAGCTCTATGTAACTCACACCCACCTTCCATCTCCTGTACGCTGGCGAAGTGACAAGCCCAAGCACACATCAAATTCAGCCTTATTTTCCGTGGGCTGGCTCTGCTCAGTGCTGCCATGTTCTAAGGGTTAATTTTGGCAAACAAGGGTAGCTGGTCAAGTAAAGCATGTGCACCCCCCGGGCAGTTTTCATAGTCTGTCAGACACTTGTTAACACACTAACCCATTCATTTTTTGATGAATTTGTGGCATGTTGGACACAAGCCAGAGGCTGAGCTGGGAACAATATTTATTTATATCTACACACAATAATTCATGTCTGCCCAAGTCATGGACTTTCCCTAATCCACAGTATTTCAAAACATTTGCAATTCTCTCAGCTGATTAGCATTGGCTTTGCTTGGCCCGACCTAGTGGAAAGAAACGTAAGACAGTGAATGCAGCTGAATGCTTTGATTCACTGATAGAGGCTGACATTTCTGCCCTGGCTGTTTATCAGTCCATAATTTAAAGATTCTTCTGAGATGTAAGGAGCTTCATGTTCTGCTGTGACAACAATATTGGATGTCCAGTCCTTTTTCTGTGAAAGATGTCTTGCCAAATACCAGTCTGAACAAGTGGGCGATAGTTTTATGTGCTACTGGAACATAGTAAGAGCTTTCAAAAGTTTCTTCTTAAGAGCTGTTTTCTCAAAGTGAATCACTATCCACAAGCTGGAAGGAGGGAGTTGATGGAGCCTACATCATCAGTTTGATGGATCACAAAGTTTTCATAGCATTGGTTTCCAGCCACCATGCTAAACTACATGAAACATAAAACACAGTATTTCGGTTGAGAAGAACTGCATGGCCATATAAGAAGCTACTGAAGATAGCTCAAAAATGTCCTTCATACCTCCTAAGTGTAACAGGAAAAAAAGAGGAAAGAGAAAAAAAAAAAGAGATTCAGAAGTTTGTTGGATAGTTTTGCGCAGTATGTCGAGAAAAATGCAGCTTGGATGCAAACAGGTTTAGTGTCCATTAAAGCTAGGATAAGATAAACCTGCTGAAACAGGAATTTGGGTGTCACCACAATACAATGTTGTACCTGGATGGTGTGGAGAGATTGACGACTGTGCAATAAGAAACACAACCTCTAAACAGCACGTGCCTCTCGGACCTCTCAGAAGATCAGTGTTGTACATCAACCCTGTCATACAGAGAGGGAGATGAATCTCAGATTCACCCAAAATACCGTGAAAAAACCTCTGTCGTCTGTCTATTAGATCATTTCCCCATAAGTATAACTAATTTTAAGAACTTATAATCATGGGGTTGCCCTATTTGGACCTCTGAGAAAGACGCAAGGAGGGGATGGTCACTCTTCACAGGGTGCCATTGCCTAGGTAAGAGCTGGAGCAACAAAGAGGAAAGTTTTTATAAAAGAAAAACTATTTTCCACTTGTCTGTAGCAAATATGGAGACTGACTAAAATCAGCCTGGCTAGTATCACTTATTAACCAGTCCTACATTGGTTTGTCAAGGCACTGTTTGTTTTCAAAACAGGCCAACATGACTTATTTATGTGTGGTGGTAGCCCAGGTCTTTTTGGTCACATACTCACCTTCAGAAGACCTTTGTAATTTTCCGTACAGTCCATGCAGTTTGTCGTTGGTGTTTTCAAACCAATTCTTTATTAATTCTGCAAGAATGAGTGAAATTTAAGCTTGATTTTGTTACACGGGGAAACTTGAAGGAGTTGCATCATTAACAGCAACTTTATCTGACCTGAATTTGGCTACTGCATAGTTTAAATCCCTTAGGGGACCTTCATTACTATAGCATTAAGGAAGCTTTCTGAGTTTTTAAAATCCTCATAAATGTTCTTTTCAGAACTATACTATAAATGCAGCTTTTTATCATAAAGTTTCCCTTCCTAAATAAAAAAAAAACAAAAAACACCTCTCAACTTATTTCACTCTATTTCATGACAGTGTTTTAAAGTACAATTTAATACTTATGAAATGCACCACAAATCCAAGTTTGTTGGCTATGGCCTGTATCTGGGAGGGAATGTTCCAATTTTGGCCAGGGCTTTTTTTTTTGTTCTTACTACATATTACTTGAATTAAGCTCACTACGTATGACAGCCAAGATCAAGATTGCATGGTACTAGGTTCTATATAAATACAGCATAAGATGCAGCTCAGGCCATAGATAAGAAAAATAAAGCAGATAAAGCCAAGGGAAGAGGGAAGTGCTGTTATCGCCGCTCTACAGATGGGGAGCAAGGACATAAAGAAAGGAGTATTTGCACTAATTAACTTCAGGCACCAAACATAGGAGCCGGAGCTCAGAGGACAGATTTCCTCCCTCATTAGTGGGGTTATCTCCAGGGTCTGTTCACAGAGGGGAATGTGTGTTGCAGAGGTGGGGAGCCTGAGGGAGGGGATGCAAGAGGGGAGACCCCAGGGTCTAACTCTGTGCCTGGCACAGGCCAAGGCAGGCAATGGTGTCAGCGGTGGCAGGAGGAAGCACATCACCCGGGTTGCCACGCTGTGTCAGTACATCTCACCCCCGCAAGCCTGTGGAAACCTCCAAATGGTTAATCATCATCATGTTGAGCTTGATCAAGAGCCAGTAATGAACCAGTAATAAATAATAATTTATCTCATTAAGCCACTCATGTCAACTGCGTGTGTTAATGTAGAGATGGATGCAGAGTACAAGGGCCAGTGTAAGACATGCTTCATGCACAAACATGCCCATGAGCCCTGGAGAGATGGGGTGTGTTGAGACAAGGAGTTGTTAATTAGCCAGGCCAGTTCAGGAGATGACATTAGTCTGAAATATCTGCATTTCCAGAAAGTTAAATGATCCCTATTACAATTAAAGGCAGGCCAGACCATCACCTCCTTAATGAGGGACTAGTTGCAATTTCAGGGGTAAAAAGGAGACCCAGGTGAGCCTCTGAAAGACTTCAAGGAGAAACAGAGTGCAAGAGCAAATGTGCCCCACTACGAGGGAGGGTCTTGGAGGGAAAGCCTCTGTAGGGTGCATCTCTTTTGGAGCGTGCAATCATAGCATCACTGTCCTACACAAGTGTGGGTGCAAAGCACACTCAGAAAAGGACATCAGGCAAGGACAACAAATCAACTGGGTAGGGAGGAGAAACCTTTCTGTCTTGTCCCGTAAGGAGTTTAAACACAGATTACTTTTCACTTCTTCACCTTTTATTTTACACACATTTGTAATTGTTTCTTTGTTCTAGATATTATGAATAAAGGCTAGTCAGCCAGGCATGCAGTTTTGTACAATATTCAATGTGTTATAGTAACTGCTTGTTTACCTATGCAACAGCCTCAAAGGACACCCCTATTTATACTTTTCTACTCTGCAAAGTCCATGGGTGTAAACTCGTTCATTTACAACATCTCTTTGTGGCACGTTGTGCCATTGATCTGGGTGTCCATCCCCGCCGAGGCTGGGCTCTGTGGCTAGTGGTCCATCCTCCCTTCTCCTGCCAGGCAGTGTCGTGGATGTGGTGTGACACACAGATGTCCATGGCTGACATGCACAACCTCCCCATCAGCACAGGGTCTGCTGGCAGCTCCAGGGGGGCACAGTCGGTAACACTTCTGGACATAACCACCTGTGTCTCTGGTTTGGAGGCTCTCCCCCTGGCTGCCACTCAGCTCTCATGGTTTGTCCAGTGGCTCAGAGGATTTTTCTCTAACAGAGATGACCCAAGCCATCTGCCGAGAGCAGATCTGGCCAGTGGTAGTCCTGGTGTCATGGCCACTCTCTGGGCTGAGGCTGAGCACGGGAGGGAGAACTGCAAGGTGCCACAGCTCGCCGGGCTCCTGCAACGGGAACTCCTAATTAATTGTCCGTACAGTACCTCTTTCCCTTATTTTTCTTGTTAACGACTGATTTTAAAAAAGGGAGTTCAGCAGCTCAACCATTTCAGAGTCACCATTAATTTAATCTTCCTTCTTATTTATTGATGGAGCTACTTTCTCTCTTGCCTTTTGTGTCCCTGTGATATATTTCTAAAAGCCTTCCCGATGCCTCTGGGAGCAGTCACTCATTCGGCTGCCCTTGTCGTCTCCCTGAAAGCCTCCCCTCCTCAGCAAGACATGGGCTTGCTCCTGAGTCCGCTCCTCCTTCCTGCCAGAAAACTTTGTGCTCTTTCTGACTTTCCCACCGTCTCCATTTTCTGCCTTGTTTGCTGCTCCTAGGTCGTTGCATTTTCCTCCTTCTATGTAAAAACATCCCTAAGGATGGGAGTGGACTGGCACAAAGCAGTGTAGCCCCTTGCAGGGATTTGGGCTACCTGACAGCAGCTATGTGTCTGTCCTACTTTCTCCTGGACCATCACTCACACTTTCATTTGAAAAGTTTGTCCTTCCTAGCACGCTGTGTTCACCAGGCTCCCCAAACTACCTTGTCTGAGGTCTTAATTCTCCTACGCCTGTATTACAGTATTGTAACAGTTGCAGTCATTTAGTATTAATTAGCATGACTGTAATTTAGTTTAGTCCTTGTGGACCTAGTGGTGGCCCAGTTCTGATATGGATGTCACAGGCACAGCAAGAGACAGTCCCTGTCCCAGAGCATTTACACTCTACAGATGAGCCAGAAGGGAAATATCTTCTTCCCATTAGACCAAGGAAGTAAAGCAAGAAGAGATGTGCGGGGGAGTTCAAAATCACCTCTAATGGCTGAGCTCCCACGCAGAGCCTAGTTCACGGTGTTGCTTTTGTTGATCCTCCTTAGGTGAATTGTCCTGGGTCACAGAGAGACTGGCAGAACCCTCCTGCCTGCATGCAGGTACGGCACAGCAAGAGCCACCTCCACTCCACCTCTGCCAGCCCCAACTCTCATGGCAGATCCAGCCCTTCGTTTCTGCCTCGGGAATTTCAGAAACTCCAGGGAGGCTTCAGTTTGCTTAAGTTTTAGATTTATCTTTTCGATCCACTCCCCATCCTGCTGAATTATTTTGTCCCTTTGTAATCAAATTGCCTTTCAGCACAATGACCTTCAATTAGGCCAAGGTGTCCCATGCCTTGTTCAGAAATCCCAGTAGCAAACTGATAGTTGCTGAATTCCTCTTTGCTGCACAAAGATAAGCTGTAAGCCAGAGCCAGAGAATATTAATACCTGCTCCAGAAGGAACAGAAGGTTGTTTCTTAGCTGAGTAAAAATGGGTTCAAACATGTGGGTGTGTGACCAGATGGGCTGGGTGTGTTAGGAGCACACACTTGCTATAGAAACTTAAATATTTTCTTTAAGGAACAGTGCCTATTTATTTAAAAAAATTATGCCATCAGGTTTTTGACCATAAACAGGAACAAAGAATGGTAAATAATGGTTTGTTACTTTGCAGCTGTAGGGAAGTGCCTCAGCAGCACTCACGGTCTGACACGGCACGTTCCCCCGGTGAATGCCTACGCCCCCAGCCAGGACTGAGACACAGTATGATGCTGGTGACATTTTATATGTGTTTATGAAAGAGGCTTCTTTATGGTGTTGTTTCTATGGGGAGATAGATAAGGGCACAGATAAGGATAGAAAACTTCCCAGCTGCACATCAGAGAAGGACTGGTCCCTGCTCTCCCCACAGGCAGGGACGAGGACAACTCTCACTTCCACAGAGGGGATTAGGAAAGCTTTCATTTCATCTCAGTATGAAAGAAATATAAATTCAAAAGCCTCAGGAATTGTTGAGAAAGACAACTGCCTCTTGCTGGCACCTGCAGGCACTTGCAGCCCCTTGACATGGCAAAGGGATTCTGTGGTTCACTGACCTGCTCATGTACAAGGAGAATTCATTTCCCCTTGGATGCATATGAGCAACTAATAGGGATACAAGATGACAATGAATTTAGGCTGGGTCTGATCTCCATAGTGTAAATGAGAAGACCCTTTTGCTGAGGTCAGTAGATCTTCAGCGAGGAAAACACAGTAGCGTAAAGCCCATAATAGTCATTTACACAGAGAGGAGAAGGCATATGAAAGACTGCAAACATGTCCTGTAGTGCCTTATGGTTGGTGCATCCATTTATACCTGCATAAGGAAGATAAAGTAAAACAGCACCATCTCCGAGTGGTAACCTAATACGCTCTCTGCAGTAGAGTCAGCGTCACGAAGAAAATTCAGGAAACCTAGATGGAGCCATTTATTGATGGTTTATTGCATCGTCAAGGCTGGGCTGAAGCTATAAAAACAGGGGACTTCAGAGTTCATGGTGACACACCTTGGGAAGTGTGTGATATCCAGCCTAGCTGAGCTCCTTTGATGTCCTTTTGTTGCTCAACTTGCAAATCAGGCAGTGGGCCTGGAAGCTTGACTTCAGATACTCATTTTTAAAAAAGACTGTCCTGAATTTCTACCAGAGGCAGAGAAAAAAGAAATTGTCTGCCCTGGAAAATAGCCATTCAGAAACAATTTCCGGAAAAAAAAAAAAAAAAAGAACCAAGATGAATTAATGCTCTTTTAAAAAACTTTTTACAACTGATTTCTAATGAGGCATGGCCAATGTTGTTGACACGCAATTGGATCAGCTTCAACTCCTGGGACGACTGTTTGATGAATGGACAAATTCCAGGACTGGAGACAAACGTTGCCTTCCTCTCCCACAACTCAGCACTTCTTCCACAGACTACTGAAACCTCCACCAGAAATGACTCGACTCTATATTAGTAGTTTAATTAAAAGTTTCCATACGCAGGTCGCCTTTGCTCTCACCAGCCCCTGAATGGGGAAATTAAATGCACAGCAACAGTGAAAGGCTTTGAGCTGGTTTTATGGGGAGAGCTGCTAACCCGCTCCACTGGCGTTTACAACACACTGACTGTGCCATAACTTGCCTGGAAGACTGAGGCCAAGGAAGAGGCTCTGCCTACATAAAGCAGCTCTCTATATGCCCAGCTGCAAATATATGGATTTATTTTTATCCTAAGATGTTACAACAAAATGTAGAAACAAGAGGGGCATTACTGGCAGGAGCTACTCTTTTTATTAAAGTCTTCTGTGTCTGTAGATTGGATGTCACTTGTGCTTTTCAGGGAAAAGGCTGAAGGTTTGACCCATACACATGCAAGGAGGACCTTGCTTCTTTCTAGCACTGGAGCCGGGTGCTCCATGTGCCTGGACGGCTACTGGCAAGCACAGCTCCGGCTCTTAGCTCTCAAAACCCAGGTCTTGGCTGGAGATAACCAAAGTTTAGAGCTTGCTCTTCTGAATCAATCCACCAAAAATATGTGGCTGTATAATGCTCTGTTCAGCTCCCTCTAGGGAAAAAAAAAAAAAAAAAGGCTCATTTTAGACACTGTAACAAAAGCAAATGAAATGCAAATCTAGCTTCAAAGGAGTGTGGGAAACAGAGAGTTGGTTTACCAACATCTCAAGGGTTTAGACTGCTCACAAGGGATGTGGGTAGCCCCAGCTCAGGTGTCCTGCATGCCAGAGGGATCTGCACCACGTAACTCCCCTCCTAGGGCAGTCCCTACCTAGCAGGCTGCGGGATCAGTCGCATCCTTTTGGCTCTTGTCTCAGTGACTAGGTACTTTCCTGTAAGTGGAACTGATCCCACTGACAGGACGGACAGAGCTTGCCTGAGCATGTATTAATTGTCTTCTTGTTGGAGCCCTTTTGTGGGAGAAGAGGGTTCGAATCGTAATCAGGCAGTCGTGGGAAGTGAACTTGATCTCCCATGTTCCTGATCTGCTTCAGGGAAATGGGAGATTCCCCATCCTTCATGTAGGTTTTAGGGCACATGATACTCCTTTTCTAAGCAGAAATGTTTGAGTTCTGGGAACACAGTTGAAGCCACATGGCTTTTGTAGGTTTTTTTCAGAATTGCCAGTGAACTAAAACAAGATCAGTTATTCACTGATCTCTACCTGGCCCAGTATTTCCCACCTGTGTGGGCAGAGAGGGAGACGAGGGTCATGATTCAGGGCTGAGGACAGCACTCTGCAGGGCAGCTCAGCACTGTGGAGACAATGCAACCTGCCTTCATGAGTGAGGGGTCAGGCCATCTCCTGGGCGAGGAGCTCACCTTTACCTCACCTCTCCGTACCCCCTGCAGCTGAAATGCCTTCCCCTTCCTTTTGGTTCCCTGCCCCAAAGCATGGGGCTTTCCACTTCTGCAACTGAAAACTGTACCAGGACCCTGTCACAGGCATCAGTGAGGAAACCCCTTGAATTAAAAAGCCATTGCCTCTCTGCAGCAAGCTCTGCAAGCCCAGGTGAGCACCGTTCTCACAAGCACTCTCTCTGCTCTCTTGCCACAGCCCAGGGGTGATGGGTGACCTGTGGAGGAAGACGTGGCTAAGCTGGAGCTGGTGGTGCCTGCAGTGAGGAGGGCTCCTCTGCTGCCTTCAGCACCCTGCTGCTCTTAGCACTCTCTCCTCCAGGCCTGTCTTTGCCTGTCAAGGCTTTTTAGAGCCATAATTTTCTCCATGAGCAGCAGAAATTTTTGTATTTTGTTCAAGAACAGATTGCCAGTGTTCCTCAGGGGGAAAGGATCCACCTTACCAGGTTCTTACGCTGTAGCAGAAACAGTAGAAATACAACACTATCCAAAGCACGAAGCAGCAGTGCTGGCTCTAGGGTGAGCCAGGGAGGTGATGGAAGGAACCTGGGGGCTTGTGTTGCCTTACCTTCCCCCTTTGAACACTGGGGACAAACAGACAGGGTGTGAATTCAGCATTTTAAATAGCAGCAGCTTTGTCCTCATAGCAAACCAAGTGAAGGCAATACAAAGACCCCCAGGCTCTCCTAGGTACCACTTTGGATACTGATGCAGGCCACCAAGTGCTGCCTGGTGCTGGCCAGTATCTCTTCAAAGATGCCTGTGCCTCTGGCGGCCACGTCCTGGTACAAGGTGATACCCTGGCAGGGACAGGGCTCAGTGGAAACACTGGTGCTGAGACTAGAGGAAAATCAAACTGCTTCTTTCAGCCCATAAGTGGAGATTTAAGATTCTCATAGGCAGCCTGTTTTGAAACTCTTGGCTATAGTCTGTAGTGCTATCAACCATGCACCTTTTATGAGCATTTTATTCATTTCAAAAAGTCATCTGGGTGGAAAAAAATTATATATATATATAAACATGATATAAGGAGCGAGCACATTACAAATGGTAGCTGGGTCGAAATAAAACCTACTGCAGTGCTTAAGGACTATTCTAAATAGATTCACACAAAGCTTTGCTATTTCATAAAACATTAAAGGATTTAAATGACTTTAAATACATCTGTAGAAATACAGGCCATATTTTATTAAAGGTGTCAGGTCTGTCTAATCTCTCCTGTGTAAGATGTTCATTTTGCAGTAGCAAAGGCACAGAGATCATTAAGTCCATCTCCAGTGCTAGGGAAGACAGCCTTTGCCAGCTACCAAACTCTCTCCTCATTAATATTTTAACATTTGAGGTAATGCTGAGAAACTGTCCTTTGTCACAGACACTGGAGAGATTAGTAGTAAATCTTTTCAAAGAGAACTACTGCATCCTTAGTATCCAAGGATTAGAATTTAAAATTGAACTAGTTCCAGTGTGAACTGTAGAGCAAAAATAGCAATACAGTGGGACACAGCCACCGAATGTGTTCTCAAAACCAGTGAGACATGGGAAGACGGGGGTTGCTAGCCTATAAATGTAGATTTGGGGTTTCTTGTGACTCCAAAGCCTTCAGTGCCAGACAGGATGCTGGGCTAGACAGATCCCAGTCTGACCCAACATAGTAACGGTTGCACTTTTAGAAAACAGCAAGGTAAAGCCTTGAAGACAGGCAGGGTACAGAGGAGCCTTAAGGACAGATCGGGAACAGTTGCCTTCTGTTACGGATAAATCTGACCTGGTGCCCACAAAAAATAAACAGCAAAAACTTTGACTTTAAAGGCAGATGCAGAAGCAGAAGGGAGTTGTAGTGTAGAGTGAGAGTGTCAAAATGTGGAGGGTATTTCAGAGGTAAAATGATGAAATCAGCACAGCAGGCCCCAGCAGCTGAAGAGGAACAGGCTCCCTCAGCATCAGTGCGATGTGACAAGGAGTCAGCAACGGCACGAGGGGCCGGGATGGGAGAAGAAAGCAAGGCAGACAAGGTCCTTCTTCAGGTGCAGCTCACAGAAGGCTTGGGAGAGATTTGTGCCAACCATCCCTGTGCCTGTCTTGAAGGAACCAACAATGATGTGCCAGCACAGAGCTGTGGCTGTGGGAGCATCAGGGCACTGCGTGGTGTTGCTGTCACTTGCCTGTGGCATCAGCTCCTCCAAACAGTGAGGCTGGGTCCTGTTTACCCCTGTTTTGTATTCTGAAGCAGTTTAACAAATTTTGTGGAAAAAGCACTAGAGGAATTAACTACTTGATTAAGGCAACAGCAGACCTCAAAGAAAGCAGCTCAGAGGGAAAACTAAAAATTAATTGAAAAGGTTCATGAGGGACCAAACCAACACCCTGCTGCCAGGGTAACTCAACACTGGGATTTTTGTCTGGCACAACCGCACAAGCAGGAAGGATGATTTGGCAGCGAGGAAATGAGAAATGGGGAATAAAATAGAAAAGAATCGAACAGAACAGAATATTTCAATTGGAAAGGACCTACAATGATCATCCAGTCTAATTGTCTGATCACTTCAAGGCTGACCAAAAGTTAAAGCATATTATTAAGGGTATTGACCAAATGCCAGACTCGTAAACACTCACAGGCTTGGGCCATTGACCACCTCTCTAAGAAGCCTGTTCCAGTGTTTGACCATCCTCTCAATAAAGAAATGTTTCTTGCTCCTATGAATTATTCTGGTCCTATTTCTGATGACCACAGGTACCTCATGGCTGAGATGGGGCAAATCTCAGAACCTCAGACTTCCTGATCTCTAACATGGGAATATGAATTCTTCTCTCAGAGTCGTGCCTTACACACATGTAAGGTCTCTGCACAGAAGGTGATACCTAAGAAAACAGCAGCACTCATGCTGAAGTCGCCTCAGTAGCCCGACATGCCACACTTGGGCAAGGTGCTGTACCAATGCATGAAGGGTCCATCCTTGCTGAGGTTAAAAGGACAAAGGAAAATAAAGCAAGGATTTTACATTTGGAGTCTAGAGAGGAGAGGCTGACTAGCAGAGGGGCTGCCAACAGGCAGCTGTGAAACCCAAGCTTGTCTTCCCTTCTGTGACCCAAGAGCATGTGCATGTGTTCATGTGCTCATAGACCTATGGGAAGGGAAAGATTAAAGTATTTGCCTGGGTCCTGAAGGGCTGTGAGTGCCAGAGCCAGCACAGAAATGTAGGTAGGTGTCCCCACTGCAATGTCAGTGTTACCAGAAAACCATGCATCATCTTTATGGTATCATCGTGATTGCACTCACGATGAGTGGGTCAAACGAAGATGTCAGGACAGAACAGAAAGAGGTAACACAGTATTCGGTGGCAAACCCAGGAAACACCGAAAGATCACAGAGGATACCAGAGACTGCTACGTCAGCACAGTGTAGGAGCCTCTCTTGAGAGATGCCAAAGCCATGGGAGTACAGTCCATGATGAGACAACAGATGTTCCACCACAAGGACAATGGAGAAGAAAACAAAAGCAATTACATGCAAAGATGGCGCTCCAGGGCTTGCATGTGTGGCTTTTTTAAAAAAAATCCAGATCTGAAATGTTTCGGCATGTGATCTTGTAATGAATTTCCTCCGCACACACGTTTTATGACCTAGTTGATTTGCTGTTTGTGAGCTGCAGCTAATGGGCATGCTGCTGCTGTGGGGCTAGGCAAGATGTGCTACTGCACACACACAAGAAGAGGAGAATGAATGAAAAAAAAAAACCCAAACAAAAAAACAAACAAGCCCAAAGCAGACTGAAAAGTGTTTTGAGTGAAGCGAAATATGTAAATGGGAAAGGTGAGCAAAGAAGCTCACAAACTGCAAATGAAGAAGCACTGGGAGGTACGCAGAAAAGCGCTGTGGAAATACAACCTACCGACAACAGTGAATAGTAACAGCATTTTGGAAATGTGGCTGAGGTCCTGCATCAGCTCTGCGCAAGTGGATGGAGAGAGATGGACGCCGTTCAGCAGGGCATGGAAGAGCTACTGCAGGACTTAGGGGAGAAAGTTATATGGCCTTATTTTCCCAGCCTAGTGGGTCAGCCTGTCAGATGAGTCATTTTATACTGCCCTGAAGTGAATGGTATTGGCATTTGGCCACCAATTCAGCAGCAGCCTTGAACTCTGCTTTCTCTTCCACTTCAGGTGAAGCAGATTTATTCTCAACTTGCCACAGATTTGCAATTCAGTATTTATTTGTAGGATGCCTGGTTCCTTGGGTAGCGATGCTGGAAGCACCAGAGGTTTGTTTTGGATCCCACATTGATTGCAAAGGAAGGGTTGGTTGCGTCAGATTCCTTCTGGTCACATTTGCTATGTGGGATACACAAGAAGTGTCTGTTAGAAGTCAATGAAACTACCACTGAGGTTGCATTAGCATAACCATATAATAAAATAAGAAGGAACATTTTCAGCCAGGTCCGAAGCTATGTTAAAAATGCATTTGTTTAATGAAATCCATTTTGGACTGAATGGGACTTTATAATCAACTGACAATCCATCTGTGTCCTATTCTTGCTGGGCAAGTATTTGCACCTCAGCTTTTTAGGGTGTATTTCACAAGATTTGCTATCTGGTTGGCCTTTTTCATAGATTGCTTCTCAGGAGATGCTGGAGGTCACTTGCAGTCTTTCGTCCCTTTTAGAGATGGGAACAGGAACTGAAGTCACCCAGCAGCTGATGCAGGGTGTTCACAGAGACTCTTCACCCATGCTGGTAAATCACTCAAGCATCAGAAGAAATGCACGCTATGGCAGAGTTAAGTAGATGAGATACCTTTCCCTTTTCATTATGAAGAAATACCATTTCCAGAACCACCCACACAGTGCATTTGTTGTTGCCATTTACCCAGTCTTGACACTTTTTGCTGGAAATGCAGGAAGCTCTGGAGCATCCCCCCTGTGTAGCAGCACTGGGCCCCCTGCATCTCTGCGATGTCCACTGCAGTTCCCCTAACGGGGACAAGGTTAACTAGAGACACAGTGATCATCCCTACCGCAGGGTTTTGTAGTGCTCCCTAGCAAAAGAGCCTAAAAGCACACTTAGCATCATCCACACCCCCAATTTTTCTGTTTTCATATGAGAATGTCAGATGCATAAATGTGTCACAAAGCTAACTTTCATCCACACAGACTGACTGCTTCCCTGCCTGTGACTTTTAAATGATCAGGATAGTTATCACGTTGTAGTGTATCTCCAATCTGACAGCTGTGATTTAATCCACCAACCTGAAAGAGTGCTAGTATCTTTACCATCAAATTACACTTACTGGAGTCACCAAGGTGGGACAGGGGTGCAACGGACAGAAGACCTTGGGATTTAGAAAAAACCCAGCTTGTTAAACAATTCTAACAGAGGTAATCCATTGAAAGTAGGTTTGTGTGCCTCTTACCAGGTCCCAGTTTGAATGATATCAATCATATTTGGGATTCTGCAGTGATCTCTTTTCAAAAAGTTGAGTTGAGTTGCATAACCTGTCTAGTGATATAAGATTTTCCAAACTGCGTTGTCCTGCAGGCAGCAGACAGTGCATGGAGGAGCTCATTCAGTGCTCGTGTTAAATTTCCATGTGTTGGCCAGATGCTTTTATTGGAGAACCAGCGAATCGGTGCTGCTGTGATCTGCTAATTGTTTTGACACCATGGGAGTTGAAAAGCGCTGGTGAACACTTGGCTCGACTGAAATGTGTGTTTTAGTTAAATGACCCCAGGGATGATCAGAGTCAATTTTCCTGCTTATGTCTGCTGCCCTGGTGCTTGAGGTGGTTCTGGTCAGTGCTATGGAAAACAAGCAAGTATTTAGTTAGCTCTTTCTGCATAACACACAAAGAATAGGAGTGCCTGTTCAAAGCCGGAGGCTCCAGCTCAAGGAGCCACTTAAACATATGCCCTAATCGGGACAGCACTTGAGTGTATTCATGCTTATCTGTAAGCACGTGCTTGAGTTCCACTAGTCTGCATGGGGTTCACACGCCCAGGTTTAAGCATCAGCACATACTGAAGTGCTTTTCCAAGATGTTTTCCAGAACCACAACCTAAGTGAGAAAAATGAGCGTGTCACATTCGACCACATTTGAATATATTGGCTGCTGCTTTTGCAACAGTGGGGAAATCCTGACAAATTTTATTTCCCTTCATGTCTGATAAATTATTTTCCACTTATCCCCCTGCTCTCTTCTCAGATACCCAAGGAAGCGGAGGACTTTTGCTGTAGAAGATGACCTCCGGTCTCTGCTCATTCAAGTGCGGGTTGAAGGACAGAAGAATGTTGGCTCTTGGAAAGAATTTGTTTCAGACTCATCCATTAAAATCAGTGTGTTGATTCTTCCACAGTTGACTTGTAATGACTCCCAGGAGTTTCTCTCCCAGAAGTGAGGTCAAACGTATTGACTTTTCTTTCTTTCCTCACAGCTTTTCAACACTGGACAAATGATTGTTTTGATAATCAAACTTTCAGAAATCTAAGGCACAGTGATCTTAAGGAAGGACTGTGGCTACAAGCAAGTATCCCCTCCTGATGAACTTGCAGTCTCTTGGTAGTAAGTATCCTTCATGAGAAGAAAAGTTGTTAATTAGGGATATTTTCAGTTTAAAGACAAAGCCAGTGAATTAATGAAATTACCCTACCTTAATGTGCTACCCTGTTTTGACTCTTGCTGGGCTACTTGTTGCAGTAGTTGGAGTCATGCTGTTTCTTACACTGGCTAAGGATGACATGGTGGAATTAGCACATGGAGAAGTCTCCCACAAGATCAAGGGAATGAACTGCCCAGGATTCCAATCAAGGGTAGTGTGGATTAACATCAGCCAGAGATACTACAGTAAAGACTAGGAAGAACAAGGTTTTAGAATGGGTATTGCTTCCTACAGTGGCAACATATATGTCAACAAATTACAGAGTGATTAGGAAGATCTTCCCTTCAGCTGCAGCTGTGAAACACCTGGATGCAGCCATCTCAGGCAGAATCCATGCTTGCATTTTCATAGGACCCAGGACTGTTTTGCACTAAAGATGAAGTGAAAGTAGTCTTTCTGTTCTTGCCTTTGTTAGTCCACCATGGCAGAGTAAGGTTGGAGTCAGCCCGTCCTGGGCAAGTGCTCAGATACCATGGCTTTGCACTGAGACTCTACAGAAACTGTGCACCCTGGGAAACTTCCTCCCACCCTGCCCTGTAAGGTCAGTGCAACTCCTTGCAGTCCTATTTCCAGCCTACAAGCCTTGGGAGTTTTCCATATCTGTGATGAATTTGAAAGTCCTGACCACAGCCCAGACCCTCCCTGTGTCCTTGCATCCCTCTCTGGTGCTGCTTGAAGCTCTCAGTGTCCCTGGGAGAGCTCAGCTGGGACAGGGAGCAGAGCAAGTCCCTCAGCCGCTCTTGGCCACAGGTACCCCAGTTTCAAATGCTGAGATATAAACACCTTCCTACCCCTGCTAGCAGGTCAGCAGCTGTAGACAGGACTCACCACATGCTAGAGCACAGACACCCTGGGAAGGGCTGTCCCATTTGCTGAACCCCAGCCCAGTCTCCTCCACTTCTCCCTCTCCTAACACACAGCACATTAACACAAGACCTCGCTGCATCCCTTCACTGGGATGGCTAATTCTCACCCCTTCTTTCATGACCACTCCAGTCAAAGCTGTGTGTCAGAGTCCCACAAGCCAGGAAATCCCTGCTTCTCCCTCCAGGAGGGCTACCTCCTCCTGCACAGACTAAAACTTTTATAACCCCATCCGTCCTGTTAATTAGGCCTCTCAAGTGAGGGTTACCTGACCAATATGTTTTGTTTCATCCTCTCCATTCCTGGTAGTAGTGAAAAGTCTACTCAACCACAGTTACCCGAATGCATTTATAGATGCTTTCCTCAGATGGCCTGAAAGCTAAAGCTAAAAACAAGATCCATTTTTTTTTATTATTTCTAGCAGTGACCATAATTAATCATTGGAAGAGTTTGCAAAAGTTATGGTAGATTTTTCCATCACTGGAAATGTTGAGGTCAGGGTAGGATGCTTTTCCATGCTGTGGTTCAAACAGGAATGAGTCCAAAGAAGTCTTATAGCCTAGGGACATGAGACTGGATGATCATAACGATCCCATAATGTTTATGAGACCACATCAGCACTGACCTTGAGGAGCATGCACCAAAGTCATCCCAGGCTGGAATCCAGGAGTTGTGAGATGCAGCTACAAGAGGCTCCCAGAGGCAGGGACTCCGGGGTGGACGTAGCAGAAGAGCACCTCCTCTTCAGCACCTGGGTCTCCATAAGTCAGTGAGGGTATCTCCAGACCCTTGGGACCAGATGGGTTCCTGAACATCCCACATGCCAGCAGCAGTGATGCTAATTGGTTTTTATATATGCTAACAAGACTCCTGTTCTTAGGCCTATCTGTCATTGGTATTTATTGATTTACTTCAGCTCTTTCTTTTCAGAAGGGTAAAGAGGAAAAACATTTTCTTGCTCAGGCCCAAGCAGACCTCCTATCTCCATCTTGCTGTCCCTCACACAAACACACAGTATTGGGGCTTCTAGTCCCTAATTTCATTAGGAATTAGTGAAAGTCTGGTTATTGCCTGAGACTAGGAAGAATTGAAACATACAGATGCAGGAGGTGATGACTCAGTAGCTGGTTTACCAGTAGTTTCAATAAACATGTGTTTACAGACACCCCTTTCAATCCTGCTGGCTGCTGTGGGTTTTCTTGGCATGATGGAAGGTGACACTAAATGAAAGAGCCTCAGTTGCATAGGAAGACATCCAAGATCTCTTCTGATGCAGGGACAGATTAAAAGAAAGTGCCCACATTGTCTGAGCAGGATATCCTTTACAGGGAAAGCAAACTCCTATAAATAAATGAGGACACCTTGTTCTGAATGAATCACACCTCTGTTTTCACTTTGCTGCCTCTCTACTCCAGCCCCATGGAAACATTTTTCCTTAAAGACCTCTTGACATTGTCACTAGCTCTGCAGATTGCTCGTGTTTTGTACACTGGAGAAGTCACTTTTGGAGGAGCAGTTAGGTGAAAGAAGATAGACTTTTCTACACCAAGGAATAACTTCTCATAAATCTGCTGGAGCACATTCATTTGTCTTGCAAGCTTGCCTCAAGCCCCCAGTATCTCTGCGCATCAAGGTCACATCTGTTTAAATGTGCACAGGGAGGCTGAGCCAGCCACTGGGGAAACATTGATTTGTGATCCTGTATTGCAACAGCCTGAGCAATTAATATGATCAAAACATCCCATTCCATGTCATTATTATAGACCTCATAATATTTATTTTCATTACTTAGGACTTAAAAGATGAAAGGGGCAGCAGTGACTTTAGGGTACAGCTGCAGATGGGAGAACCCTCTCTTGTCTCAACTGCCTACATGCCCAAAAACGAAGAACAGTTCTGATAGCACATGGCAAGGGTGATGGATATTTCAGTAAAGCCTTGAGGTCTCTTGTTATTTTCCAGCTGAAACATAGATGATACAGATCAGGGCTTCAGAACAGCTGCTCTTCTATGGACAATAGAGAGAAACACAACACCATGAAACCTTGGTATGGTTGGGATCCTGATCACCTTTGCTCTGACTTTATTTTCCCAATATGGAATTCAAACTGGAAGAAGTGTTACCCCAGCCAAAGATCTGAATTTGAGATGATAAACACTCTTCTCAGCCCCTTTACTCTCAGAACTGTGAGGAAGCTGTCCTCTTGGATACCTGCACAGATCTATATCTGTCTTTTCCAGTTGTACCCAGTGAAAAATGCTCTTGGCAAGGTAACTCTAAAAAACTTAACCCTTCAATGTTCCTGTTCCAAGTATCATCCCGATCCTGTGAATTGTCCAGCACATCCTTTCATCCTCAAGGTTTGTCTGGCCAGCTCTTTCTCCAGCTAAGCAATATGAGTGAAATATAGAAGCAGAGAGACAAGAAGTGTAGTTAGCATTCATTCATTGCCTATGTACAGGCTGTCAGAACTAATGAAATTTTATGACAGACGGGCAGCGATCAGCTTCTTGGTGTTATTTATCTTTCTTGCTTCTGGCTCTACATCCTGAGTAATTCTTCATTCGTCTTTAAAAATGCCAAGATGACTAAGCACAGGACCCACCTACTCAGAAAACTAGCAAATTGTGTCAATGCATAGAGATAATTAATAATCACCTGGCTTGAGTGATGAGTGACTGCCAGGCAAAATATTCTCCTTCTCTCTCATTGATTTCCCCCACCCCACTTCCTCTCTCCCACTGAGCTTTCCAAAACTTCAAGAACATTCATTATTGAGGATTTTCCCCTCCCCCTTCTGCCATCTCTCCTCAAACTACAACAGATGTTTGCAAAGACACCGCTCGGGCTGAAGGCACTCATGGATGGCGCTGTGGGCACAGGCTGCCTCGCACGGCCCCCGATTTGCATCATTTATCCTGAAAGGTGCCAGCTAGGCTTGACAGATTCATTTGTAAGAGCTTTGTAGTAGATGATGCAAACTGATGCAAAACATATGAGTGAAGTGAGCTTCATTTGCCACCTGTTAATGGCAGGAGACGGCGGCGAGGGGAGAGGAAATGTAATTCTGTGTCTTCACAGAGACTGCCTTATCTGGTGAAATAGTGATGGTTGCCCATGCTTGAGCTGCTCAGTAGGAAATTAATAGAAGTAGAGGCACCCAAAAATAAAGATTTTTGCCTCCAAATGGAGGGACATACCTTTCTGTTACAGTGTTACTCTGCACATGCAGGAGAATTAACTTTGCTCCAGGGTTGATATGTAAAGGTGGGATCTTCCAGTGCATTCAGCATTTTATCACATTTCCCTGCATCAGTTGACAAATACTTTCAGTCAGCAACATATAAAACTAATGCTGATTATCCGCAGAATTCTTCCTTAAAATATCATCTTTAGGCTTCAGATTCAAAATAAATGAGGCATTCGGCTTCCTGTGAGCTGGGGGTCCAGGCTATCTGCAGGCTTGGGTGAGCAGTTCTGTCGGTGTATCTGGTTCATATCTAGCCAGAAACACCAGGACTAGAGAGCCAGATTATTTATTTTACTCCAGTGGGGATTTCAGCCACTGATTTTGCACCAAGTATTCAAAATCAGTCTTATTTAGTCATGAATCATGAAGAAAGAGAAAGTTATGATAAGAAAGCAGAAATGTACTTCTGTTTGTAGCTTCTGTATGTGTTTGCAATCGCTCTGGTTTTTCTGTATAAGGGATTATGATACTTTGAACTTTCACACGGGTGAAAGAAAATAACCCAAACAGCTGCCTCTGCTTAACCACCAGACTTCTCAGAGGATATTGGGAAGGGGAGGAATCTGGGACTTTAGAAACCAAGGCAGCCTGCTTTGAGGTAGCTATGAAAGAGAAAGAAAAATAACAACAAAACAAAACACCCTACAAGGAAAGTTGCTAATTCTACCTCTATTGATCATACAAAGATAAGAAAAACTATGAGGAAATATGCTCAATATGGTAAGATACTGAAAAAACAAGTCTGCCTCTGCCTTTCATGGGGTGATTCCTGAAAAGCAGTCTCTATGCCCCTAATAGACCAGTTGAATGAGAGAGATTAGAATAAAATTTCAAGTGTGAGGAGTAAATCTAGATCTTCACATCTTGTCTCCTCTGAACTGAGGTTGTCTGAGAATCAGCCAAACCAGTTGTACAAAGCGTGCTATAGGACAACCTCCATATAGGACAGGACTATAGTTTCCCCCTCCAGATCTTTTTCTCTCCTTTTTCAAAACCTCCTCTGTCTGCTGCCTTTTTCTATTTTTCCTGTTGGTTTTAGATCAGAGCAATAGCATGCTGACAGGATGCAAATCAAGAATCTTGCCTGAGTGAGCCTTATCTTTAAGGGGCATTTTCAATTAACTTTAACTTAGAAACAAAACAACAGACTTAATTGTGAATCTCGGCTCTGTTTGAGCTCTCCATCAGTGATGTGCAGTTGATGGAGATGCACTGTGCTCTCCTTGAATAATCAAGTGGTTTAAGCCCTAAAGTCAAACAGGGACCAGGCTATGGAGTCACAACAGCACCTCTGTAATAGTTTAAACGAGATTTCTTCTATAGTCCCCACATCTTTAGTGACCATTGAACGTCTTTCCTCTTTCTCACTGTTTGTGCTGCCAAAGAGGGGGGACTCCGGGCGGTGGCCAGGGCACCCCATTAATGGTTCCCGCATTCTGTTATGCCCTGACGAGCACTGGGCTGTGGCAGAAAGTCACTGGCCCTAAGTTAGAGCACCCGAACATCCCTGTTGTTTGAAATTTTGTTTCTTGGGAATTGCAGTGGGAGAGTTGGATGACCGACAGGCTGATCTGCAGGAAAGGAGGGCTAGAGAAGTGAAAATCTCATTAAAAAGGAAACTTTTATCCTTTCCTCCCTTTAGATCTGTGGATGATGGATCTCATGGCTGCAGTCCCACGATTATCATATTCTCTTAGGAACGAGCTGCTTTTCCAAAGTGGGTTCTGTTGCAGTGAGCTCAAGCCAAGAGCAAGCAGAGGCGAGTGCCTGACCTTGCTCCAGCACTGGGTGATTTGCACCTTGGTCAGCTGGGCAATCTGGGATGCAGCTGCATCGGGGGGGCAATAATTTCTTCTTGAGAGACAAACACCGTTGATGCTCGTGGGGTTTGTGTCTTTTCTTCTCTAGCTCAGCCCAGACACGACTTCACAGCTCGATTACCTGAGGGACTTGTAGCTGACCGGAAGGCTGAAGTCTGCTTCCCCCTCGGCTACAAGGAGTTGCTCTGATACCTCCTGAGCTAAAGCAGCCCCTCAGATGGGGAAAATTTCAAGACTCCTTTAGCATGTTAAAGAAAGCAGGAGTTCCCTTTGGAGCTGTCCTGCCTTGAGGCCTCATTGGTTTTTCCCTCTGCTCAGTAAAAAAAAAAAAAATGGAAAATCTGGGAAACCTTTTGAGAATGGGAGATTTCATCCTTTTCTTTCAGCCAACAGAATGTCACAACCAGAGCTCAGACTTCTTCCCTCCCCTGGGACTGAGTTACTGCCCACTATCCCAATTTATAGGGGAAGCTGCAGTAGCACCACAGCATTCCCAGACCCAGGAACACTGCAGAGGACAAAGCCACACTAAGAGTAGCTGAAATCGTACTCGTCCCTCACCCAAGTGCTCTTCAGGGCAGCATGGGGAATGGGTGGGACTGGCACAAGGAGCTTTCCTTGGAGCTTGGACAGAGGGCCCCCAAGCTCAAGGCATCTCATAGCTGCCCTGACCTGAGCAGGGGTTATCCTTTCAGACAGGGATGATGAAATTTCTGAGGAAACTGGTACTGGCTCCCACCTGAGAATTTAATTTAATGAGCAGCCTCCGATTGACTGTAATGGATCTGGACTCTATCACAAGCAAGAAATCTGGGTCTGGATCTAATACAAGTGTCTTCAGCACATTTTATTTTGAAGTCTGCATCCGGGTGAGACAAGTGGATGTAGAAGTCAGTTTGCACTGTTTAAGAGCAGTTCAACTGACATTTTTTAGCACAAACATTCAACCAAGCCCCTTTGCCCGTGTGCAGTACGAGCGCCATCAGACCCCACTGCCTCTGCATTCATTGGCACAGCCATGCTCATCCCTAAAATCATGGGTCCCAGTAGAGATCCCAAGATGCCCATCCTCTGCCAGCATCTCCTGCCTTTCCTCAGCTTACCAGCACCCAGTTTCACCAGCAGCCCCCCTCGCACACCACTGTCATGGACAGAGTTAATCCCAGGAGGATACAAGAATGGCCAGGACACCCAGCCCAAAGGATGGGTTCAGGGAGGAAAGACTTTTGTGACTCATCCTAATTGGCCATGTGGACTAAACAGCAGATCCTGTCTGCCTGCCCTTCCAAGGCTAAATTTTCTAATCGAAATTTCATGGAAAAACTGCACCTTTCTGACTAGTCGCCCCAGCATGACACTCTCTCATAACACAGACATCTGCCCTCCGGACTAACCTTTCTAGAAGCTGCATCAACAAAGTAATGCTAATAAAAATATCCATCTGTGCTTAAAGATAAACAAAGCATTAATACACCAAACTGCGGCTTAGATTATATTAGAGTCAGCTTTAATGATATTACACATCTGTTAGGATGTATTTTCCACCCGGGCCATCTCTCTCTTGCTTTTTAAAATATCTTTGTATGAAAAAATGTGAGACCGTTTCCCTGGGAGCCCATCACATGCGTCACACTTGCAAATGGCCCTGCTTCGAAAGCCCCTTTCCCTAAGACACCCTGCTGGGACAGGGCTTGGGGATTAGGGTCTGTAACCTAAACATTATTGTACTTTAAAGTAAATGTTCCCCAGCTCTCTCTACTTGGGTTTCAGAGCCTCTTCAAAGGGCTGTTTTCTTCCCTTCCTTGGCAGCAGGAAAAAAAATATTTCAAACCCCAGAAACCAGACACTTTGCCGCGCGCCTTCAGAAGTGTGTGAGCGCCTGGGTGTACCCGGGAAAGACGTGGTGTCCAAATCTCCCCTGGCACTGCCAGGGCCAGGACTTGCTGCAAGGCTTTTCAGGCTAGAGACGCTAACTCCAGGGTTTGGGTCCTGTGAGATCCCCATGCACAGTAATTGGGAGACAGGGGAGGGGGACATGCTTCAGATTTGCCTTGATTTTTTGTAATTGAAATGGACCCACACACACCCTCACCCCTCCCCCCCTCAAAAAAAAAACCCAGGAAAACTGATTTAACATGATGTCAATCTTATCTTAAGAGAACTGATAAATCTGTTTCTCCCAGCAGTTCTTCTAAAAGGGTGGTCTTATCCTGTTATCCATGCACAGCAAAGCAGTCTGGAAGTTGAAGCCTGGAATTCACAGGATTGGGATGTAATTCTGCCTTTCCCTTTTCCTGTGCCTCCTGTCCACACGTGTAAAATGGGAATAGCAGTCACTGCCTGTCCTTCAACCCAAAGGGAAGCTTAGCTGACAAACGATGAATATTTTCATCCTGCCAAGCTTTTAGAGCTGAGGTTGAAAAAACAAACCAGAAATATCTGTCCTCATTGCTGGCCTTTGGAGAAACAGCTGCTTATTCATCATCAGAAACCGGGTGCTAATTACAGACAAATATCAGATAGAGCCAAATAAGGGTGAGGACATCCTGAGTTGTAACAGGTTGCTCTGTGCCCATCCCAGCCCAGGACAAGTGTCACCAACCCCAGCAGCGAGGCTGCTCCTGGCTGCCTCAGGCACAGGCATTGCCTTGGTGGGGCATCCAAAGGCTTTGGGGCATTCCCCCTCCACCTGCCACGCTGTGCAGCAGTAGCCAGCGATGATGTCTTGCTGCCCAATACCTTTGACTACATCTGCTCCATCACCGGAAAAACCCTCCTCTTTCAAGCACTGGGGTTATCTGAATTTTCATGAGCTCCACATGCAGCAGCTGAGAGCAGGAGCACATCCCTGCATGGACCAGCAAACCTCTTGCTCTGGACTGCACAGAGCAGGAGCCAGTGTGGTGGTTTGGGGCAACTGGGGAGTGGGCTCATGCATGAGCTGAGGCAGATCACCAGCCCATCCTCAGTGCCTCAGTCCTCCTTCCATGCAGCCCAGCCTCGCCAGTGCGGCAGCAGGGTTTTGGGGCACTGGATGAGACAACTGCTTCTCCTTCCTCTTACTCCACCTTCATTCACCACCCACACAACAGATGCATCTAAAAATGACTAGCAGTGCTCCTCTGGATGGCTTTTTTTTTTTTTTTCCACCAAAGAATTACTAAATTGCAAAGATCTGACTCTTGGGGTGAAATATTAGTAAAAATCCAGCATTGCTCAGGGCTCCTTTGCTTCCACTGGATGTGTTCACTTGCGCACAGGAGCACCTGCCATGCTTGGGTCCCACTGTATTACAGGTTGTAGGAACATGCAGAAGCAGCACACATTTCCATGGAAAGTCAGAAGCTTGAACTCTATGGCTCAGAGCTAACAAATATTTAGGTGCCTTTATTTTCACCAACACCGACTTTTGGTATGAAGCAGCACAACAGACTCAGTGCTCACCTCAGAAATTTAAAAATCCATCTGAATGAACTGTAGAATAGGAAACAGCAGCACAGAAATAACCTGAAACAACTAGGAATGACAGCAAATCTAATATGCTTTGGAGATACCCCAGTATCTCACACATGTTTGCCTGCTTTACCTGCCAACAAAGGAGTGGTTGCATGAGCTCAATTTGGGGTGCTGAAATTTTAGTGTTATCTGTTATTGCTCTGTATTAGACAAAGTACAGATGTTGAGACACCTGAGGAGTTCAATAGGTGCATAGAAAGATGCCTTAAGTATCTATGTGCTCTCCAGGAGGCAAGAAAAAGTAGGTAGCAAAATCTCCTGTTTCTGCATCATTCCTGTTAACACAATACGTGATGTTACTTTCCCATCTGGAGAGACACCATGCACGTATTTCATTTTTAGTGTGAAACAGGGTGTAATGCCACTGTGCCTCAAAGGCTGACTTTCAGAGAAGTGCTCCGGAGGGGAGAAGGCATCTCACAGGAAGCAGCAGATTGGAAAACCAGAGCATCCTAGCTAAAAATCCTGAAAACCAGAACACCAGTTTCCATGACAGAAAATTATATTCCTCTCAGAGAGCATTATTAGTAGAGGAAATAGAGATCCTTTTGCAACACATGGCTCACTGAATTTTTTTTAAGAATATTTACAAAGTCACCAACAGTGATTTGCAACCAGCTGCTGATAGGAGAGGGCAACTCTCCTTCTCAGAGCCGTGAGAAGCCTGGTGGGACCATGATGACACAGTGTTGTGGGTGGTGGGGCTGGAGGAAGCCACCAAAATCCCTCATGCCATCTCAGCAAGACTCTACTTCATAAGCCCTGTGTGTACCATGGCAGGAAAAGAGTTAAGATAGAGCTGAAAGGGACAACATAGCCTAAAAGTATCTTCTGCATCGTGGTTTTGTAAGACTCGGCCAACTAACCCTCACACAGCAGAGCAGCCGAACCCGGACCTGTGTCACCCGTAGGTCCTTCTGCAGCACAGGGGCCAGCTCGCAGCTCTGCAGCTCAGCCTGTCTCCTGATAGATTGTCTAACGGGGGAGATTTTTAAAAGCTATGTTTCTTCAAAGGATTAATTTGTCTTTTGATGCAGTGAACACTCTGACGAATGCTGCTTTCCCTATCACATTCAAACACACACCATTTTAGAAGTTAATAAACCCATTTGCTGCCAAATAACCGTTTTTTTTTTTTTCTTTCCAATTTCACTCCGTCAGGATGATAAGAGGTTTAATGTCTTCGTAGCTTCTCCTTCTTCTTTCAGTAGCTAAATCAGGTGTAACTATCACTGCAGAGAGCAGCACTTTTTCCCTGTTACACAACCATTATTCCCATTTCCTCGACATCATCTTCTCCCCAGCTTATGCTGACGACAACAAACCCCTTGCTGTTAATATGCATGATCTGAAGGGTGATATTTCCACCTGCCATGGCCTCTGGTGAGCTGAGAGGACAGTCCAAGCCATGAGAGCTTGTTTATCCTCTTGCAGGATGCAGTGTCCTCATGGAGAGAGGACCATGTAGCTCCCTGAAACATGGTAGAGCCTTGGGGGAAAGCCTCAGCACGAGGAACCTGCTGTCTTCTCTTAGCATCGTAAATAAGAGCAAGCCAGGATTTACCCTGTGGGATGTTTCATCTTGTCACATACAGCAGGAGACGTTCTGTTGACATCTTAGACATTTCTGGACCACTGGCAATGGTGGAGGAGCAGCATCAAGGGGCGGCATTTCCATGCTGGATTTCAGTCTTCAGGAAAGAAAACACAGGGCTGGTAGAAAACAACTATGGAAATACCACGGGTACTATGTGCGTCTGTATTACACCACACAGATATAAAGTCGGTTGTATGAGAAGACATGAGTCTGCAAAGTGCAGTTATGAATTATCTGGTTTGGAGCAAAAGGATTTTTTTAAACTTTTTTTTTTTTTTTTCTTCTCAGGTTTCCAAGGCAGGAGACAAATCTCAGAACAAATCTAAAATTCATACATCAATTTAAGGAAGAGTTTCTTTCACATCTGTGTTAGCAAAATATGCAAGCATTATCTAACTCAAAGACTAAAAGCTTATTGGGACCTAAACCACAGATCAGCCAAGTCAACAGAAAATTTTCCATTGATTTCACTGGGCTTTGCATCAGGCTCAAAGAGTAAAAAAATGTGATTAATAAGATGAGTCCAAGGAAAAAAGATATGTTTGGAGGCAGGAAAAGGACTATGACCAAGGGCTGTAAAACTTGAGAGCCTTCTCGCCACAAATGCTCCGTAACCTTAAACCATAACCTGGCATCTGGATACAGCATCTTCCCCTGCTAGCAAAATCTCAGCTTCCCAAGTCTACGATTCCTGGTTTCCCCCTGCCAATTTTGTTCCAGCATGCACAGCCTTCTCGTTTTTCATCCAATGCACGTGATGAATCCAGAAGCAGTAAGCTCTTTTTGCATGGTCTGTTTTTTTCCAAATTCAGAGCTCTGAAACCATTTCAGTTGTCTGCAGAAAGATCACAGCCAGGCACTTGGAGCAGCAAGGCGGAGTTGCATCGTAATCAAGATCTGTTCTCTTCATTTGAATGCATCAATGCTTACACCAGGAGATTTTGACTGTAAAATATACACTCTTTTTTATCCTTTAACTAATTTTAATCTTTCTTTTTCGCTTGTCACTTTGTTGTTCACAAAGCACGCTTTTTTTGCTGAGGGTTTCAGCAGAATGCATTAAAGTGAAGGGAGATAACAAGACCTAATAACCCTCTTTATCGCAAAATAAATAAGTAAAAGAACAACCCTTCCATTTAGGTGTTGCAGATATAATTGAATGTTCCTTTGAAAACTCTTTGATCAATGTAACTTGTTAAACTTTTGCTTTTGTCTCAAATGTTGCTTCTGGTCTTTTCATGTTGGATGAAAAGCTCAGTTACTCAACTTGGCTTTATCTCAAAATGATTAGTGGGGCTTTCTTGGGAATGGTTTCTCCATGCCTTGTAGGGCTTCATAACATTAGGTAAACCCTTACCCACCTGAGGGAGGAAGGCTGGCACTGAAAACGGGTGAGAAGTAGCATTCTGGCTGGCTTGCTGGTGCTATCATTTCCACTTTTCACCGCAGTAGTAGAACCCACGTTTATTATACAAACATACTTCGCTGCATATTGCACACGCGCAAAAACATAAAAGCACGCATGCCTCCAGGCCTTGGCAGTTTTACCAGGAAAGAAATATTTACCCTGGCAAAATCAAAGTCTGACAATAAAGAGAATTGCTATAGTATAAAATGAATACATGCTTTGTTATCTGGAGGTAGAGGTATTACCAGGCGAGAACAAATCGTGAGTTCTTTTAGTGCCGCACCCTGCCTTTACCCTTAGCAATATACTCCAGAGGAAGGGATATGAATCTTACAGTAAATGACTTACTCAATGATCTGTTGAAGCAGGTTGGTAAATAGAAAGCCCATCAAGTCAGCTTAAGATATTTCAAGATTGATTTTTAATTACTAAATTCATCAACAGCTCTCCAATCTGTCCTAGATAAACTCAAAACCAGAGAAACAACAGAAATAATGACTGAAGAAAACAAACCCACTGGTACTCAGGATTTCAAGCCCAGCTCTACCACACAAGAAAAGTGGCCTCTTCCAGCAAGTGGCACTAGAGCCCCTGGGTGCTACTAGGAGCATTTTGGAAATAACCCGCTCATGGCCGATGTTCATCCCATGCTGCTTTCTGGATTCATGTTTTATTGTAATTGGTGAGTAGCTTAATTTTCCTACTCCATCCTTTTATTTTTTGCCTTTCTTTACCACTTTTTCTTGTGATCCTCAACATTCTAAATTAAGAATAGATGCCCACTTATTTTAAGCCTCTCAGTAAAAATCTGTAAAGTTTTACTCAGTAAAAATCTCCAAAGTTAATTTTAGCACCCTTCAGGAGTCCCATGCATCCTGCACAAATACTAGCATGGAGAGATAAAACAACTTGCTTAAGTTCACGTGCAAGGGCCAGTTTGAGTGAAGACCCAAGCATTCTTACACCTTTCACACTGAAATTGTAACCCAACACCACATGTCTCTCTTACAAAAGCTATGATCTCTACTTCAGTTGTATTTTTAGAAAGTTGTTAATGGTTTGGGAAGGATCCCTTTTATCCCAGGAGATGGGGATGGGATTCCTTCATGGCTCAGTGCTGGCTTGCCCATATTAATCTCCCTTTTGGTGAGTAGCTCTGCCCAGATGATGACAACTTCTTGAATAATAGAAATTAGCTTTCGTTCCTTTCCTTTCTGGAGTAAAACCAAACCCTTCTGATACGCCTGCAACAGCAGGCAGGTAGTGAAGTAGCTGTGATCAAAAAAACTTGACATTTTATGTTTGCAGAGCATGAGAGAGCAGCACTAGCACCACATCACAGGTGGTGGTGCAGGCTCAGGATCCACATCCTACATTAGTTAGCCCAGCATTTCTGCCCAGGAAGGGCTGAGTTGGACAAAGAATTACACGGATCTGAGCTATGCATCTGAGCTTACTTTTTCTGGTAAACTGCTAGGCAAGGATTTTGTTGAAACATATGTGTTTCTCTTTCATAAAGCATCTGAGCTGTAACAAATAGGTATGGCTAAGAAAAAATAATTTAATGTTCTGATTTGCTACTTGAGTGGACTATTCCCTCAGATCACTTAATAAAAATACAGTTTGTTTAGATGTTCTGCTATCTCAGGTCTTGGTATTCTGTCTTGAAGCCTTTCTGCTTTTGTCTTCATTCCTCTGGATGTTTGCATTCAAAAAAGAGGCCTAATGGGTTATGGGGTGTTCAAAAACTATATAATAAAAACTGAGATTCAATTCAGTTATGAGGTTTCTCTTTTTGTGTGTGTGTTCTTGTTCTCAGTCAACAGAAATAATTAACAAAAGTGATAGAGTAACTAGCAGAATTACAGTATACGGTCAGTCTGACAAATTATATTATTTGGAATAAATTTCTCTGAAGCCATATTTTGCTTCATTTTTGTGTCAAGCCAAATTTTGGGGTCCTTACTCCAGTTTTTCTACTAGTTTATGGAGGCAGAGAGGGTTTGAGTAGAAACTTGGCAGGGTCCGGGGAACCTGGCTGAGTCCCACTACATTTCTGTGCTTGCTCAAAGCATCGTAGAACTATTTTCAAAATGAAGAGTTTCAAAAGCCGACTGCCAATATTCAAATTTACAAATAGGACTTTTGTTCAATGGTTCATGATTTACATGGGATGGATCATGTTTTCTAACACGGCCCCAGTCACATGTGGTACATCTGAAAACACAACCAGTTATTTGACAGTTTCCTTTCTGCATTTGTAATGATGCCAACGCTGGCACTAGGTCTTCAATAGCTTTTTTTTCCAGAAATAATCACGCACTTTTGCATAGTGAATGGTATTCCCGAGGCTAGTACAAAAATGAGGACGGGGGTTTCTGTATCTGGAACTGGCTGATGTGGGTTTCAGCTCATTTTTATGGCTTCTTGAATATTCCAACATTCAGTTAGTTAATACTTACAGAGTGAGATCTGAGCACATCATAGAAGCACAAGCTGTTACAGAGAGGACATTTCTGACCAGCCCCTCCCAGACACCCACGCTCCCACCTCCCTTTGCACATCGCTATTGAGGGGTGATCACGCAGATGATTTCCAGCACAGACCTGTTCAGATGAATGCCTTGGTCAATGTAACATCTGCCTGCCCTGCGGATGTCACCCAGCAGTAGTTTTTTCACTCTATCTGCCAGCTGTAGAAATAAAACAGTTTTCTTCTTAACTCCCATCATACCAGCTTAGTACTGACAGCAGTTCATCCTCTGTGGATTTTGTACATTAAGGCAGCAGAGGGAACAGAGACAGCAACACAGTCCTACAGGAGTGGCTGGTATTTCTAAGGAAGGAAAGACAAGTTGGGGTGATGGAGAGGAGCACCCAAGATTATTAAATTGCATTGTTGCTAGCTTGCCTTCTGATTTCATGGCTGCGCTTGTCTTTGCAGTGACATCCACTCACCAGGTTTGTAAGGACCATACCGGTGAGGCCAAGAGCTTCTCATGGTTTCTACAACATGGCTGACACAAACACAAAGCCAGGAAAGCAGGAATGTGGCTGGTTTGTGCCACTCTCAGTTGTTTCTTAAAAGGAGAGCAGAGTAAATGCCATTAAGCATGGCCTGCCAGAAAAGCAGATGCCTTCAGGCAGCTGCCAGACAAGTCTTCAAATGTAAAATCTCATTAGAACAATCTCCAAAATCTCCTTCAGACCCAGCTCGTGTTCCTTGAAGACAAACAACCACCACATGAGTTGAGGCCTTTTCCTAGAGAGGATGTTCAGCCTTTAGGACTCCACCTTGTCCTGCTCAGCTTTTAAACCAACCACAAAAATGCTCTTGTCATTGCAGAAGCACACAGAATAACTAAGGTGGCATTAGGGAATGCAGATGGGAGCATAGCTGGGGTCTGGCCCAAGTGTGGCTAACTCACACACCAGATATCTCATATTTTGCTGGAGGGAATGAATTGTCAGAGTTCTTCCTCAAAATATCCCAGCCCCTTTGCATCCTCTTCCCAGGTCAGTCTTGCAAAGCATGGAGGAGTGACCTGATGGGCACAGCACAGGGCTTTGGGGAGAAACCCAGAGGATTTCTGCCTTCAGAGAGGAATTTGCAGAATGACTTTTCTGCTACAAGATAGCACATCTCAGGAAATTCTACTCAGTTATTCCCTTGTAGCTGCACAAACATCACATGAATTCAGAGAAAGGGATTTAAAAAACACAACAAATCATTGCAAACCCCGTTTCAGCGGTTGCTCCTTTGAATAAACAACTGCCACATATTAGCTGTCCTAACGACTCTGAAATCTCAGCTTTACACACCTGCCACAGCCTTGATTTAGAATGTAACAAAACTCCAGCTGTGACTTCCCAAACCGCTGTGTCGTTCCACAGAGTGATGGGGAATTTCTGCCCGTGTAGCTGCAGAAAGCCCAGCGCTGACCAGGAGTTGCCCCTCCGCTGCCGCTGTAGGTGGGGGTCAGACCTGGGTAACGCAGTGCTACCCACCTCCCACTCCATGCCATAAAAAATAGAGATTATATAGTCCTCTGCTCTGACACGTGCAAAAGTCACATCAGTGATCAGTCAAGCTCCCTGGGTTCCTCCAGTACTACTTATGACAATGGAAAAATTGTTTTAGACTGAGTACCTAAGCCAGGTCCAGCTGAGAGCAGGAGTGTCTGGGAGAGCACCACGGCTGTGTTGACCCTGGTCCTGGCTAACCAAGGGGCAAGCTACCTTGTCCTCATCTTGCCAATGGAAGCAGAAATTAAATGACCTTAAAAAAGGCCACCAGACAGACCAGGGACCCTGGGCTGTGGGACCCAGACTTTCTGAGAAGTGCAAGAGAAATGCCCCAGCTACAGCTCCTGTAAAGTCTCTCCTCCATTGCTGTGCTAAAGGTCCTCATGGACCACATGCTCAGCTGTGTGTGTGGCCACCAGAGCTGTGGGCCGTGGGAACCTGTGAGATGCCATTCAGGATCCATCAGCTGGACAGCTGTGAGTGGCTTTGGAAGGGAAGAAAATTCATTTTAGCATGATTATATTTTTGTCCTTCCTTGACCAGGACTGGACCTCAGTGACCTGGGAGCTGGACCACTCATGAATCCAAGGACTGCAGTGCCCTGCTGAGCATCATCGTGTCTCCAGGTGAGTGCCCTGAGAAAGTGCATCCGGTGAGGGATGAGCCCATGCCTCGAGAGCTGTCAGTCAAAGGCACGAGCTGTCCCAGTGCTATACTGAGTGAGGAGTATGGATTGCTTAAAATGTCATGGCTGTTTGTTCTTCCCAACAGCAACCTCATTACCCATGACAAGAGATGCTATTAGACACCAGCAGGCCTGTGAGACAACAAATCACTGCGCCCAGGTATCCAGGAAGCAACAGTCAGAAAACTGCAAAGGGAGAAATAAAATGCAACAATTTTTGGAGTTAATTGATCACTAGGAAGGATTTTCAAAATCCTCAGGTAAATGGTCCAGCACATGCAGTATTGTGACCAAAATGATGCTAAAACACCAAACTGGAGTTCAACAGCAAGTTGTTCAGCGCGACAGCAGCACCCTGGGTGAAAGACTGGGACGTTGTATTCACAGTGTCATAACAGATTATTAAAATGGTCCGTCGAGCCTTTCAGCCTGCCACACAATTCTCTTTCCTTTTTGTGACTGTCGACCTCATGAATAATGCTAACTTGAAGGCATTCCTGAGCTCTGATCTGCCACTGAACTGCTGCAGACACGAGCTGGGCTCGCTGCTGCATCCCACCAAAATGCCTCTGCCTCACCTTGGAGAGATGTCTGGACCTCCCCGACTGTCCCCAGAGGTTTGCATCCTGGTCTGTGTGCCAGGGCCATTATGTACTACTAATAACTGAAAAGGATAAATAGTGCAATTTTGATGCTAGTAACTTCTCTACAGACAGGAAAAAATTCTGAGAAATGTAAGGGATAGTCAGAGATGGCAAGAACTTCCTGACTTGGTTAATGCCGATGTGAATTACAGACGTTTACCTGGAAGATGGGTTATTATGGCCATCTTGTGACACAAAAGAGAGCTATGAGATCTGTTTCAGGGTATTAAACAAATCCCTGCTCAGATAATTGTATTTGACTGCTCTGAAATGAAAAACCATTAAAAAAAATAATAATAATTTGGGGTAATTTTGCCCAATCTGAAATGTTTTTGTTAAAAAAAGCCACACCATAAATGGGAGTAAATTTAATGATTAAAAATCTTTGTGAAATGAAGATCTGAAATATTTCACTTCCTAATGTAACATTTAGGTTTTTCTAAAGTATTTTGTTTTGGACAGATACTTGTCACCAATTCTCAAAGATGTTTTTGGCTTAAATCTGCTTTAACCAGCAAATCTCAGTTTTAGAGTATGACTTGGCCAAAGAGCAGCAAGGCAATGCTTCTCAGGTGTGAGCAGCTCAGCACCCTGAAAGAACCAGTGCCGCTCTGGGGCCAGTCCCTCGGTACCTTCATCGCTTTCCACATGAAATCTGCACCACAGGAATGTTTTTTGTCCAGACAAGAACCAGTTCAACTACATCTCTGTCAAAACTCTTTCCAAATCAAACTTTGTTCTTCAAGGTTTGCAAACTTTCAGCAGCATTTGGTTTTACAGGCTTCTGGGTTTAAGCATGTGCATTTCTTGAATTGCCCAGTTCCATCAAAAACTGACATCTAGAAATAACAGGAAGGCCATTCAAATATTTTTTGTACTTAATCCTAAACACAGACTAGTAGTGCAGGAAAAAGGAAGATATTTTTGCAAGAGATGCAGATCGATGAGGTTTTATACAACACAGAAGCTATGGGATGTGCCATCTGCATGGAACCACCGAGGTCTCAGCTTTCGATCATCCACCTTGATGAGATGGAAACTCATCCAGAAACAACCAGAGCTCTAAGGACTCAAAACCTAAGACAAGATATGCTTTGAATGAGACAAATGGCCTTCACAACATCCCTTTGCTGGCTGAGCTGCCACGGCAGCCTTTCTCACGAACTCTCCAATACAGTGAAAACCATTTAAGAAAATGAAAACAGAAAGCTCCAAGGAAAAAACCCTTTCTGACTACTGAAATAATGATTTGACACTATCCAAATATGAATGCACAGATAGATTAGTATCAGCTAATGGTCTGTTCCAAAGGCTGTTGAAATCAAAGTCAGCCTTCTCTTTGATCTCAGTATTTTCACTAGGTCAGATTCCAAGTTTATAAATCATATACTATAACAAAAGATGTTTCACAACACACATTCATTCATATGAAAGAAACTTATGTCTGGTAAGACTTTTTCTTTTTTTCTTTTTTTTCTTTTTTTCTTTTTTTTCCCCCCGTGCTGATGTTCTAAAGTTCTTCTGTAGTTGCTGTTTTGCAGGTCTGAGTTGGGGGAACTCACCTGTGGAGGAGGAACATCACCAGTCCTTCAAGGGGTTCCCCTCACCAAACTGAACAACCAGACATATTATGGCAGGACAGCAATACATGTTCCCTGGAGCTGACTATTATATCCACTCCTTTTATAGCTCTTACTAATCAATGATAACCCAGTTCTGCAAAGGAAACCCTCTTGGGCAGTGTTTTCAATTACAAACACTTGCCAAGTTGTATTTACTTACTGAAGGTGTCAGATTAGAACCATCTACATTTACCGTCTATTGCCAAGCTATCTGTTTTTCTGTTGTTGATCCATTTTGTTCTTAATAACAGAATTGACAAATTTAGCAGTGATGTGAGGAACCCAACTCAAGCAGGCTGAACAGTTTACTAAACACAGGAGATGTTCACATGCAAAAACATATGGCCAGCCTCAGATCTCTTGACTTAAGAACTCTTCTTATCTCTGCATTTAATTGACTGTTTTTTTATAGTCTCTGAGAGTAAATGCTCAGAAACAGAGTCTGCTGCAGACACACCTGACTGCCAGCATAAAACATGCGGGTTTACTTGCTACAAAAGATTTGAAAGACCATGAGCTGAGAGCTAATATAACCCCATGTCTCCTACACCTGCAGATCTCTCCACAGTCATCATGGCAGAACAACTCTTCTGGGTGAAGCCTTTGATTTTCCTTTCCCTTTTCCGAGACTGGGAGAAAGGGCTGCTTTGCTGACACCCCATCTGCAGCCTGACTGCTGTCCATCAGCCAAGGAAACCATCAGAGCAGAATGTTTTCTAGCTGACACATGGTTTCTGACTCAACTGGTTCATGGTAAAATAAACCAGATTAGTTTAAACTAACACTAAGGACAATTTTCAGAAAACAGGTAGTAATTTTAACCACTTAGTTGCCTGATGTCCAGAAAGATGCGTTTTTTCATAGGTAATTAATTTTTCTTTAAATTATTACCCAAAACCCTGATGTAGATCTAGTAACTAAGAAAAGGCTCTTGCTGACCCCTCTTCCTCCTTCAGACAGGAGGTTCTGGAGCAATAGCTAATCCACTCCTGAAAACATGACCTTTTCTTCAAAACCAGCACATTCTGTCATAGTTTTCACAGCTCTTCAATCAGTTCGTTCATGCTATCTCACTGCCTACTGTACAATACTGACTTAAGATGAGATGGAGCTGTGGAGAAAGGGCCAGATCCACAGCATCATGTAAGTTAGCAGAGTCCCAAAAGCCTTGTTCAGCTTCTGCCTATCTCTGGAGGTACCACACCTCCTTAAATTGAATTTTCAAGCCTGCTATTCCCTGAACATCTAGTGTTCAGCTTTGTTGAACCACGTATATCTTGCTCTTGGCAACTGATGATAGTTCAGGACCAAATATCTGAACTGGGATGGGGCCCCGCATCTGCCCGTCTCTGGGCATTTGCAAAGGGCCACAGCACTGTGCAGCTAAGGCCAGATTTATTCTGCTCCTCTTATTCTTAGTCAGCCCTTTCAGAAAAGAGAGTTCTGCCAGGCAATGTAGCAAAAGCAAAGTTTCAAGGTGTGAAGTGTCATGTGAATATTTTGTAACAATAAATGGTTCAACAGCTGAACATCTGAGTGATGGAGGGTGGCATTACAGTCCCTCCATCTGCCATGGCAACAGGATATAGGAAGTAGAGAAGAAACCAGAAGTGACCTCAAATCTCTTCCTCTTTCACCAAAGTCTGAAGCACACTGAGCACCTATGTCTTGTCTCTGGTTAGGAGGAGAACGACTGAATTCTGACAGTCAGTCTAACTCAGCAGAGACCACAGAAAAATGGTCTCCCAATGCAGTATTTCTGTTGACAGAATAATAAGGCAGATGGACAACACAGTCCAAACTGGCATTTAGGCTGGTGGCTGTGATATACATCTTTAAAAATTTTTAATTATACTCCCAGCCTAGCCAGTTATTACATTCCTGGTTGGCTTCAAAACCTCCAATTTGAGTCTAGCTGTAGGTTTAAGAGGTGAAATATATCATTGACTGACCACCAAGGAGCTAACACAGTCAGGATTTCAGTGTTGCAGCTCAGAGAGAGGAGGAAGGGGAATTACTTATGAAACTATGGGCTGCAACGGCAGAAAACACGCAGGTTTTGAATGCACATGTCTCCTCCTGCCTATTTTGAGATGGATGCTCCAAGATCTTTACTGAGACTGCTGGAAAACACAAGTTGTCGTATCAAAAACACAAAGAATTTTTATTCTGATTTTTTTCCCTGAACTCTGAACTTTTCTCTGAAAGCAATGCCTGCTATCAAATGAATAGAAAAGAAAAATTGTGATTTGAACTGAAATGGATACAATTCTGATGTGATTTCTTGGGGATTTGGACTAAGGAGAAAAGAAAAATGTCTTTCCATTATATTGGAAGGTTCCCGTTGTTAAGGGTTTCTTTAAACAACCATTTAAAGTTACTCTTTTCTAATCTGCAGCATCTAAAACCAAACCAAAAATAAGACATGGGAGATGTGAGTCCAGCTGAAACGATTCAAATGCTGGAGACCCATCAGTAGAGTGCTTAGGTTTCTAATAAGAATCTGAAAATACTCTGTGAAAAATGTTCACTAATGAGAGAAATTTTTTTGTTGTTTCCTATTCCCTCAAATATCTTCACAAAACCAGTCCCCATTTCATGAAAAGATCTATTTCTCAGGCACTGTTTGCAACAAGCAGAGAATAGTTCATACCAACACAAATTCATTACTTGTGAAATCCTGGCTTTATGTTTTGTATTACAATTCACCACTTACACCCCAGGAATCCTCAATCACAGGTAATAGGTATTTAAGCAGTTTCCAGTATGAATGCAGACTAAAACACGAGAAACATTTTCAATCTGTCAACATTTTCACAATCTACTGCTTTTCTTAATATCGCAGACAATAAAAATAGCTGCAGCTGATCAGAAACCTACATTTCCATTTTGAGAAACGATTTGAGGTTTTTACAAATTGTTTTCACTTGGACGCAAAAATGAAACCAAAAGGTTCAGGAAGTTTTGGCTAACGTGTGGCCGAGTCTCTTTCACAGCCCTTTCTTAGAGCACAACCCCACTCCAATCCCAGTCCCCCCTTTGCCTGCTTTGTCATGCAGGCAGCGTCCTGACCCATGGGTTCAGTCTCTATTACACCACAACAACAGTTTCATTTTCCTTCAGAAGCAAAGCAATTTCAAAGCCTTGAAATGTTTCTAATTACGCCTGTTGTTTATGAGTGTTACATGATCAGTAGAGTATATATAAAGAATATTTGCAGTTTCCAGAAGTTTTTGAACTTCAGCCAGAATTATATCCATAAACTCACACTACAACTTCTTTCCTTATCCAGCTACACAGTTTTTCTAAATGTCACATGGACCTGAGTTTTATCCTTCTGAAGCTCTGCAATAAAGAATTTTTGCATAATACTTTGGTTGTGATTGAAAAAAAGAGTCTGGTCAAAATATTTCAGCCAGATCAAATTTATTATCCACTGTAAATGCCCATGGAGTGAACTCATCCTTCTTATTTGCCAAACTACTGACCCAATCACTTTTTGTACTGCTGGATCAATTTTAGTTTAAATTGCTTTTGTCTGCATAAATTACATCCCTTTGTGAACATGAGGGCTTCTGACTCTATATACATGGAGCTTGCAGCATTTGAAAAGTTCATCCTTTACTTTCAGAAATCTCTGGGGAAATAAGGTATTTTAGAGATGCAATTTAAGGTCCCAGTCCTTTAAACGTTATCGTATCTACTGCGTTGGGGGTGTTATTATTCTCAGTGAAATCGGTAGAAGTATTCACATGAGCAAAGTTGTAGAGATATGATTAATGTCTGCAGGCTCAGGGCACAAATGCATCATGTCCTTTTTTTGTGTGCAACAGAAATTAGATGCTGCATTTGTGGTCAACAAAACTCAAAACATGGCTGCAAATAGAAAACAAGGAGGTTCATACAAGCGATCAAGCTATGTCCCTTTTGGCAGGTTGTCAAGGAAGAAGCAGCTCTGTGCTTTGAATCAGTCCAAAATTTCAAAGTGAAAATCATCTGCAATTAAATGTTTCCACAGTTGCTTTCCAAAGTCCAAAATAATGTTAAAATGCATGTATGCCCGATTTAAATCTCAGGGGATAAATGACACACAGCAAAGTTGACAGGCGAGATAGACATAGTGTCGCCTATCATAAGTGCATTAACAAATTAATCAAAGCCCAGATGGATCACTGTGTACTTGCAGCTAATCACCTCGCCACTCGCAGCCCCATGTGATGAAGGACCAAATTTCACTCAAAAACCCAAATTCACACCCGCTCCCCCCAAATCTGCTCTGATCTTGGAGTTCCCTGTAAAGTGTTTGACATCAGAAATAATGAGACATCTTTCAGAAGTCCTTCCTTTTCATACTCTGAATGTTAATTTGAGCCCCATCACTCATTAAAAAGGACAGTGTCATATCTTCCATCCTTGCTAGCTTGGGAGTCATTATACAGACCCTTAGATGAAAACCATGAAGAACATAAGGCATGAGACAATCTTGCAGGACCAAGGGATGGGCATGGCCTAAAAACCCTGGTCCCAGACACCCTTGAACACTGCAGTATTTTAAAGCTGGCTCCACAGCTGTAATTTGCAGCTGCTGTTTAGATACTTTGCAGAAATGAGCTGGCAATCTCATAAGCAACAGCCTTATTGCAGCATATCTGGCTATATATTTTCTTGCTCCAGTGGGAAACACTGCAGAGAGAGAATCTCACTGTCACTCCTGCTCCTGATTTGGACTAAAACAGGGAAGTACCAAAGCTTCAATCTTCCTGCAGTTGAACCCCAAGGCGTGCCTGTGTTGGCCTGCAGTTTGGGTGGAATAGGTTTGTCAAACCAGCTGACACAATAAACTACACTTTCACACTAATTAGATTTTCATTATCAGGATGCCAAGAGACAGAGCACACCGCACAATTTATTCACTGTGGGACAGCTTTCGCTGGATAAACGATTGCAAGCCAGCTGTGAAGGAGGCCATCCTGCCTTCTGCTGGAGAAGTTACTGCTCCTCCTGAGCCATTCCTGGTTGTTTTGACAAACTGAGAGTGTTTTCATTTCTCAGGATTTTCAAAATACAGCTTGTATTTATGAAATATGCAGGGACAATGCTTCCCTGCAAGTCACAACTGAAAATTAAGGCTGACATTAATCCTGATGGTTTAGGGCTGGTCAGTGGGAGAGGATTCTCCCTTAAACAGGAGATGATTTGTGGGTTTGCTCAGGAACCAGACAACAACAAGGCAAAGCCTCAGGAATTTTCCTGAACAACATATTTTCTGCTTCGTCTTCTTGTTTGCAGCCCCTAAAACTTAGGTAATCCCCAGGCTCACAGTCTTAGCACTGTCTGAATTAGTGCCCCTTTTAATCTTATGTTGGGCCAAGTTCCCTCCACATAGACGTGGATTAAATGTCTCTGGAGGTAACGCTGCTTTTTCCTTATGGATTTGCCCTTGCTCAGAGGAAAGCACATAAGAGAAAAGGATGCTGTAAGGGCTATCCTAATGGTAAAAAGCGTATCCTCTCCTGGAGGAGTGTTCTCCCGTGGGTGCATGGCAGCTGTTGGGCAATGCTAGAGCTATGCTGGAAGGCAGACTGGTTTGCCCAAAGGTGTGAGAGCTGGTCAGAACTGCAGAGGATCTCACTGTGGCTGAATCAAAGCCTCTTCCATCCACCACAGCCTCACTCCTCCCTGGGCCAAGTTTTGTATCCTCAAGACTCAGAAGAGGCTGTGGGGTACAGGTCTCAGCAAGGCTTAGCTGCAAGATAATACTGGTCCTAAAAATAGTTATTTTGATCTGCATCACTTCCAGTTACATCCAGTGAAAGAGCTGCTTGTTTTAACAGTCTTTCTTTCCAAAACTGCAAGGTAATGGCTGAAGTTTCTTACCATTAGAGCCTGCACATCAGCCCCTGTCATCAGTGTTACTTCAGGCATGGGCCTCCAGGCTCCAGGAATTATTTCTAATTAAGTCTGTCCAGCTCAGAGCTGGGTCTAAATGCAATTAAGATGCAAGCTCAGGAGCACTAGGATGAGCCTTGCTATTTGACTACATTAAGCACTAAATTGAGTATGGAAGGGAAGAAAAGGCATATGTGTACTGGACATCACCTGAGAGAGGAGGTACTCAGCTAACAGGCTATTGCCAGTGATGTGGAGGTGTTGTTTTAATTATCATTCATCTGGGCAGACGGCTACTGCCGGTGACGCTCGGGCTGACACTGAGTTCTCTTTCCTCACAGTTCCCCTTTCTCCGCACACAAACTCTGCCTTTGCTAGGGAGGAAGCACTGCTGGTTGGGAGATCCGAGGGGAGGTATTTTGAAATTCTAGGTCAGACTCAAGCCAAAGTATTTGTTAGTTTTAAGGAGGGCCCCAAGTTCTTCAAACATGACTCTCGCTGCTGCTGACACTACCTATCCCCAAAGGGTTACACTACCCCCAGCTTATTTTTAACTTAGAGAGAGGAGAAAAATGTTCCTTGGCAGCAATTTGCCCAGATTCATCCTTTGTGCTACATGCCCAGAGCAATCGCCGGTCCCAATTTAGGTTTCCGCAGGTCCTGGAGAAGCCAATCCCCTCATCCAAGTGCGGTACATAGCTCCAGAACACCCTGGAAGCCCAAGCACGGGACGCTCAGATCGTCCCCTGGCAGCACATGAAAGGTAACCTGTCTTGCAATTAGGGGAAGGCAGCTTGTAATGAGCTGCAGTTGAGGGAAGCGCTGCCCGCATGGATCCTGCCTCCGCGGGAACGGCCCCGACCGAGCAGGCAGAGCCCACGCTCAACAGGACAAAACGCTGCAGTGCTATTTTTATGAGATCATAAAATAGTTGCATTCGGTATGTTACGGTATTTTGTAACTACATTTTTATGAACCTAAAATAGCAGCTTGCAGTTACTACTTGGGATAAATTGCTACCATATTTGCCAATCACTTTAATACCCACCGTCAAAACAGCTGCTGCTAAATACAAGTAAATTATATTTTACTCTCTTCTAAGGTTAGTTAGAAGACCTAAGTCCATCATTTCATCTAGTCTTTTCAAAGCATGTCCACTGAGTTGGAAAATGGGAACTTATTTGATGCAATGGTAGGGAGAGAAGTGATGTTCTGCAATTGATTTCAGCATTTAAACTGGTTTTATTGAAGCAACATAGCTATGCTAATCCTCAGTGCTCCAGAATCAAAACTACCTCAACATATGAAGTCTACCTTAAAAATTATGACTTTTTTACCTAAAATAAATTTGAGATTTCTTATTCAAATCCCCACCATCACCCCAAATCTAAGCTTTTTTTCTAGCCAGGATTTCACATATTGATAACTATCGCTGCGTTAATAACAACATGGCTTGAAAGCTTCAGATGTTTCTCGCACTCCAGTAGGTAGGATTTGACTAAATAGCTGAAAAAATATATGTACTGAATGTGTACATATACTTTGATGGTCTTTCATGTCTTTTCCAGGGAAACACTGCTGCTTTAGAAAACAGCAATTGTGACTTACTAGAATGACATTGAATCAAGTCACTTAACTGGACATTTCCAACTCCTGTTGTACTTCCATAGCATCTTCCAGCTCAGTGTCACAGGAAGGGCTTTGCCGTGCTGCTCTGGTCTTTTTGGCCTGGGCTGTCTCTCGTGTTTTCCTTCACATTTGCTGTTATTTCCATGCTCCCACACTAGCACTGGCAGTGACTTCACTTTGCCCCAACAAAGGCATTGTGGGTGCCCCCAGAGGAACTCGCAGTTTATTTTGGGAGCGGTGCATGTCGTCCTGGCCCGCGTCCGTCGGAGGCAAGCTGTGCAGGCTGCCTGTCCGCCTCCAGGCTCTCTGCCTGCTATAGGGAATTTTTGCCAGGAAAAGGGAGTTATTACCCAGAGGCAGCAAATGCCAAGTGGTGGCTCTCAGCCCTCCTCGAGCCTCTGGCTTCATTTACTCGATGCTGAACTGGGACTGCAAGGGGTCCTACATGAATGACCGCCTGTCTGACCTTTTTCTTTCAAATTTATGCACGGGTGTCAGTATTTCAGTACTGTCGACTGCAGTCATAGGTGCCCACAAACATCTCACATCTCTGCCACTCCCTAATTTCTCATCTGTCTCACGCTGCCTATGCCTGCATGCATCTCAGCCCTGGTCTGCATGGCCGGGGACACCCCTGTCCCCCTGCACTCCCCAAAACATTACTCTGTACCCCTGGCATGTGGGATCAGCCCAGAGCTCCCCTCCACAACCAGCAGCATGTTCAAAAGCAAGTGTAGGAAACCTGACCTTGCCCAACAATGAACTCCTGCACTGAGCAAGGCCAAATCCTCACCACATTCTAAGACAAGCTTGTGTGTTTACAAGGAGCATCCAGAGCTCCAATCATTAAACATCACAAACGTGACTGCTGGAACGAACACAGGTCCCCTCACCTTCTGGACCAAGCAATTGTCTACCAGGCAAGATCAAGGGATCCTTTCTCAGAGTTCAGGTGATCTGTTATTGCTTATTTGGTGTTTATTTTCCTGGGCCAGTTGTCAGCACACACAGCCAAGGCTGCTTGGTGGAGTTTTTAAATTTGCCAGAGAATAAAAAGCATTTAAACAAAAAAGCCCCACCAACTCTTCCAACAACTCAAGGGCTGGCCTCAAGCTTTGACAAACAATTAAACAATAACCAGTTTAAGGTAGGTGCAGCTTCCCCTGCTTCAGCTACACACCCCTGCCTCCCAGGAGGTGCTCTGGTCCCGTCCCTCCCTGCACAGTAGGTGAGATGGGGATCTGCCTCTGCTGAGGATGACTCTGGGAAAAGAGAGTTAGTTCTCAGCCAGACCAGGTCAACTGATAGATGTGCTGAACTGCTTCCCAGACCTCATCCATAGGACCATTTAAAACACAGGTAACTCCACCACTTTCACTGCTGTCCTTCTCGATTGCCACCAGTGTGACCAAGGTCAGAGCCACGCATCCATGGCTGGCAGGTTTTGAAGGTGGCAGTACACCACGTCTTCAAGTTTTACAAAAATCACACACATTGACACTGCTTCATGAGGAGTTGGCATGGAGCTAACCCCAGGAGGGCTCTGCCCTCCCAGCTTCATCATCCCTGATGAGAAAACCAGGGCTGCCAGGACCATGAAAATGGCCAATTCCCCCCTGGGTCATGATTTGCTCTCCATCTGAACCTATAGGTAATGGGTTTTGGTTGAGAAGGACAGTATTAGATTATTATTCTTATTAAATGTTGGCAGAAGCTTGCAAAAATCTGACCTCATTTCAGTCACTTTGTAAAGGGCAAAGAAACCCCATTACTACTGAAATGAAGAACTTTTTTAAAAAAAAAAACCAAAACAAAACAAAACAAACAAACCCTATAAAAATGTTTAAGTTCTCAAATCTCTTAAATTACAAGCAACTCCTGATCTCCGTTGCACTGGTATAAGTCCAATTCAACTCCACTGGTGCAAATTGACTTATGGCTTATTTACCCCAAATAACGGAGATGTCTATTTGACCTATATAAGAAATGTTTAAAATAAAGCATGACATCTCAATGCAAAACAATTTGGTAAGCCACAACTACCTTTCTTTAGCTGCTCATACTTGCAGAGCAGTATCTGGCCTAGAGAGGGGAACATGGAGTCACCGACTGGATGGGGTCACAGGAGATCCAGGATCTGCTCCAATTTCAGTCACCTCTCTGCTGTCTGAGCTGTATTGCACTGTGGCGTAACATCTTTCACTTCACCTTCTCCATTTTATCCTCCTACTCACACCACAAACTCCTTGGGGCCCTGGTATATGATGGCCTTTGTACCCCTCTTGGTGTGATGCTCACGCAGATCCAGGGACCCAGAAACAGGGCAGGGTCATGGATCTGCCCACTGCATGCAGCCACCCACACTCTGAAATTGGTACCACAGCCCTCCCAAATGGTTTTGGCTTGAGCCAAATATTCCTCAGATGTAGAGTACAACAGGACCTGCTGTCTCAGTCAGGACCTCGAGGCATTACCCCTGCACAAATGACTGCACCAGTGCCCAAAGGATATGTCAACAGCACAGCACCTTCAGCTAGAGATAACGTTGGTCTTGCCTGTGAACCACTTAACTCCTAGGCAGCCCCATCCTGTGCATCCCTTCTGCACAGCAGTGCGTTTCATCCACAAGCAGGACTTCAGAAGCAGCCTGAGAGAAAGAAGAGTTCATTTCAGTCACCAAAGCCACAGGGGCTAAGCAGCTGTTGGCAGGGTGTAGATTAATGCTGCCTCTTCACAGAGATCTCTCCTCAGAGATACTGTCTACAGGGCACCTAGTGGAGCTTCTCCATCTGGGTTTGTTGGGTTTTTTTAAAGGATCTATCGGTCTTGCAAGCCTTGAGCATCGTACCCTCCTTGCTCACACACTGCAGCACATGTGCATGTGCATCACACCCTGCTTGCACCAGGACCCATGCCAGCACCAGAGGAGCCTCTGTATGGACCCACTGCTGCTTCAAACCCATGCCCTCCTCTCACACTGCAATCCACCCCCAACACACCCCAACACTTCACCCCTTGAAATAAAACGGACCTGCCTGAGGCAAAGCTCCTACCATAGCACCAAAGCTGGGGAATGGAAAAAAAAGCTCACTTAAAGCTATCCAGCCCACAGAAACATCACACCTCGCCTGGTCCCCATCATCACCAAAGGAAAAAGCAGCCTCCAGTAGGGACCCAGGGGCTTAGGGAGCAGAATGCCTTTTTAAGGACTTAAAAAGATATTTCCTTTCCAGAAAAGCCAATCGCTCCAATTCTCCACTAGCTTATCACTGATTCCAGCAGAGACCTTCTTTACCTTCTTGGAGGAAACCATGCATCAAGGACCAACCCAATGATCCCACAACTGGTTATTGTAGATACCTTCCCCCAGGAGCTATTTCCAAGCTTGCCAAGGGCTTTTTCACTTGTCCTAAGCAAAGCACAAAGGTGACCTTCCATAAAATACTGAGGAATAGCCAGGATGCTTGTCCCTGGGTGTTCAGGACTCCTGCCTTCCCATCCTCCACAACAAGGGGTGTTTGGATCCATCCCTGGGGATAAACACCTGGGAGATGGGTGTCTTTGAAGGGGAGTGACAAGCGAGTCTCTGCACAGGACGTGGCCATGATTGGCATTTCCAAAGGTGGAGGAGCATGCTGTGACTGCTCCCAGCGGCGTCTGGCACGGCCGGTGACAAGCTGCTTGTCATGTCACTCGGAGATGAGAGGCTGCTACGTCAAAAGGGACCCTCTGAACACCAACACCATGACACAAAAGCAGCAGTTCAAAGCCTCCAGCTTCCCTCCTAGGGAGACAGCCTAGCTGGTTAAGACACTAATTTATTGTCAGATATATTTCTTTTTTAAAAAATTACAGTCAGAAGGGTTTGTGTTTGAATTCCTTTGGCTGGATTGATAATGGCATTACATCTTACCTGGGGGGTAATGAATGATACCAGAAAAAAAAAAAAAGCTTCTAACATAAAGTTTGCTCCTTATGACTTATTTACTCTCCTGGCAACAGGCCAGATTAATTCAGGGTGTAATTTCATGGACTTCTGAATTTCATCAAGCTGAGAGGTTGACTGTATAAAACAGTTGACAGGTATCAGTGGAGAGGTGATCCTAGGTCAGCCCTAACCATCAATAGAGACACTCCCTGAGGCTCTTCACAGCACATTCCTCTACCCAAGCCCTGTCTGCAGAGGGGTTTTTTGTTGTCTTTGATGTTTTGCTCTGAAATCACAGTGCTGCAGAAACTTTGCTGTGCATGCTTATACCTACAGGGACTGGATGAGCTAAAGGACTAGTAAAGAATTACAGTGGTGGTCTTTAGATGTCCCCCTGAAACCCAGTAATTTGGTGGCTTGTCAAAACAGATTGGTGGCCTCGGTCCAATTTTCTACAGAAACACTATCTACATCACATTTTTGGCAAGAAGCGCTGGGCTTCTTAGAGGAAAGTCAAGTAGCACCTAAACTGCTGGTCTCAAATGCATTTCTAAAGGTTAGACATGCAATAGTCATGCAAAAGATGCATTACCGGGGTGAAGCCTTACTGCTCTGTTTGAGAAGCAGCTGGCCCACCCCAAGCTTTGGTGACTCCTTTACTGCCAGTCAAAAGGAGACAAATGGTTGTTTGGCTGGACTGTGTCTGTCTGCAATTTCTAAGGAGTTAATGGAGCTTCTTGGCTGAAATCTCAGTGTGATGTTACTGTTTATCCATATTACGGGATTGTGTTTAAACATCGTAATGATCCTGGTAATATGTTTCCAGCTGCTCACCACCCTGGATAGCCAGTTATTAAAAATAAACTTGCATAAACACAACATTTCTTTTGCACAGCTCATCCGTTTAGCCTGCATGCTCATGCTAAGAGGTCACTGAGCTCTGTTTGTCACATCGTTGTCTGTTCCTATGGGAATGACTTCCCTACCATTGGAAGATGATTATGTGGGCTGTGGCCAGGTGGTGAAGAACAGGGAGACAGCACAGAAGGAGGTAGTAGACTCAAAAATATTTTTTTGTGTATATACATTTCTTCTGTATTGTTTATAGAGATATTTTCTCCCCTACACTGAACATTGATCTCCAGTATGATGATGGGTTTCAACAGTTGGGCTGCTGCCTCCTGAACTTCACTAAAAGTTCATTGCGTGAGTGGGGAATGGAGGAAGATTAATTAAAGTGATTTGAATGGTTAGTCTTTCTATTGGAAATGATTACCTATGGAGTAGTAAAGCAATATATCATTAATCTGGAAAGGTCAGTTATGAAGAAATATTGATTTCAGAAGTTTGGTTTGATTACATTGCTGTAAAGTGTGACATTAAAATCCTAGCTGTTTGTGTCTCTGGTCTGAGATCAATGGAAAATGTGAGTTTGGATTTGTTTCTCATTTTTTGTTTCTTTAAAAAAGAAAAAAAAAAAAAAGACAAAGAAAAAGAAGAAAGCATTTCCAATTGGATTAACTACCCAGAGTAAATTGTTACTTGACTGGGGCTGACGGTTGGTTTCTATTAAAAGGATACTGTCAAAATGCTTAGGATCAACATTTATAACCAAGCTGAAGGAATTTCCTGATGATTGTAAAGAAAATGTTTTACACCAAGATCCTTCCCTGATGTCCATCAACGTGGGCTGTGACCACCAGGGCAAAGCTGCCCGCAGCACCTCTGGGGCTGGGACAGTTTAGAAAGGTGGGTTTGATTTCCAGTGTATTAGTTATAAATACTTCAAGGAAACATTCACAGACTTTTCTCACTTTTTATAGCCAATATCGCAGTGTTATGATAGCTTCAGAGCTAAGCCCATTTCTAAACAAAGCCTCAGTAAAAGAGCATTATTCATTAACTGTTCAACAGCAATCTTCTGCTGGGAGAAGGATTAGACTCATCATAATCATGTCCTCTCTTCCAAACCAAACACAAAGCACTCTGTCAACTCGCGCCCAGGAGAACATGGATTTTCAAACCCCAAAGCCCACCTGCTGAAGGGCTCCTGTCCCTGACATCACACCACGAGAGCGAGCTGGCCCCCGCCGTACCGGCACCTTAAGCGCAGAGAGCGAGAGGAAAGCCTGGACCATGTGTCTGAGACTCCCACCTGCAAAGCAAAACCTGCCCCAAGCTCTGCTGGCCAGAGATGCTCGGAGGAGCCCACGGCTTTCCCCACCCTCATTTTGGCTGGAGTGGGTTTGTGTCACAAGAGGCTCCTGCCTCGCCTGTTTTCTCTCTGTGTATCAGCCGTGGTTGTTATCTGTGGCACACGGTTTCATGACACTGGGGGCATGAGGGATGAACAGAGCAAGGAATCCCTCTGTGTAGGTTTGTTATTACTTTAGTTATTGCTGACACTTGAATTTCACCTGCAAAATCCAAAGCAAGAGCTGAACTGGGAAGGCAGAGGTGATGAAACCACCTCATACAGCTCTTGTTTGATTCAGCAAAACAAGACAGACTGTTGTACAGTGCTGCAACAGTGTGATATCCCACAGAGAAAGCTCAACTCTGAAAAGGATTTTGCAGGGTTTTATAAAATTTATAATTTATAAATTTATATATAATTTATAAAGTGAGCCAAGGCAGAGGGCGAGGCAGAACCAGGTCTGTGTTACCAGGGATGAGAGCTGCCCTCCTTGGAAAGCTGGGGTGGGAAACCTGAGCAGGCAAAACCCACCCCTGGTATGGTCCTGCTGAAAACCCCAGAGCTGATATCACCAAGTTACTGCTGGATGTTTAATCGTGCCTGTTTCACAGGGTGAATGCATTTTCTTACTGTTTATTATTCTGCTTTTGCCATGTAACCTGTTTCACTAAAAGCTTTAAATGAAACAACAGCCATTAAAAAACCATCAAACAGGATTTTATAGTTCTCCCCTTTGCTGTGAGGACCTAACAACTTATAAAAATTTATTTTGCGCTGTGCTCAGTTCCATTAAAAGACTACTGGGGTTTATTTTTAGGTTTTATCTCAGCACTGAGTTACCTAGCTTGTAACAGTCAAGGTTTTGTTTTGTCACCTCAAGGCCTAATCATAGCGGGATTTGCTGACATTAAGAGTCAGCAAATATATCTACAGGCATCAGCTATGTAGAAATGCTTTCAACTGACACCGGGTATACAAAGGGAAGGAGGATGGCATGCTCTTTTCTGGTGCAAATGCTGGGAAAGGAGTAATTATCTCACATCAACATCCTAATTTCCAGCACTTTGTTCAGCATGCTTTGAATTGTAAATATTGCAAAAAAGTGTCATCTATCAGTTTTAATGAAAGGGATCTTCGCCCACCAAATGCCATGTGCTAAACTGGAGAGGCCTGAAGTACTCTCCCGACTGGCCCTGAGAGGCTTTGAATGCTCCTTCAAAGCTGTGGCTGTTGTCAACAGGAGCCCAGATCACAGGGGTGAGGCACCAGGGATTGTCACTGCTTGGAAGGGCTAACTGCAGCCCAAACCCAGGTCTTGCCAGCAAAGAGCAAGCTCAACTCTTAAAGATGTGTCTCAGCCCCAGTGAGGCCGCTGAGGCTCAGGCACCCACCTGCAGAACCAGCCTTGGCTGAGGATTTTGGAGCAGGGCTGCGGGACTGCAGCCGGGGAGAGCTGCGCTGGCAGCCAGATGGGGCATGTCCACCAAACAAAGTGAAGGTGTCTGTGGCATCACACCCGGCCTGGCTTCAAACTAGCTGGAGGGGTAACAGTAAAAACAGAGATGCTACTGCAGGGCACAATATAAGGCCATGCATCTCCAGTCCCCAAAGACCTTGTACAAAAAAAGAATAAGGGTAAAACGAAAGATGTAAAATCAAATCCCTGGTGCTTTACAGCATTAATACATATTTTATACAAGTCATGTTCATTTGCACAATGTGGGGAGAACCAGCTCTGCATGCATGTTTGTACAGCACCCAGCACAGGGCATGGAGGTCCAGGGCTACCCATCCTACCACAGGGCTGCTGCCAGCACCATGCAGTGCACACTGCTGCAGAAACCTGTACAGTGACTGGAGAGTGGAGATAGTAGAACAGGTCAGAGTTTCTTCACTGGCTGGGGCAGTGTAAGACTGAACTGCTCACACAGGAGCGATTCAGGGACACGTTCACTGGCTTCGGGGTGTCACAACAGGCAGAGAAGAGATGAACCGGATTTGTGCAGGACCAGAGAAAAGGCTGGGAAGAGATGTCCCAGGCTTGGGTTTGGGCGGGTAAGTTTTGTGGGAGTGTTTCTGAAGTAGCACCACACACATGCCCTCTTCCTTCTACTCTTCCTGAGCATCCATCACCAGTCACTGCAGGACACAGTCCGGCCTGACCCAGGATGGCAGTAACCATCTCTCCTGGGATCACAAACACAGCCAGCAGTGGTGGTCTTAAACAAAAAAACTCACCAAGAGCAGAACCATGTCTTCAGTCATGTTTGTCAAAACACGGCACTTTGCAAGTTTTCCTATATTTTTCTGAGCGCACACATGGCCAAGATGATATACATCCCTGATGCCATGGCAACCTTACTCAGATGTTTACTTGACATATGAATTATGCAAGCAGCTAAGGTTTTAAATCATCTTCTCCTGCATATTCATCTGTCACTGTGGCATCCCCAGTCCTCCATGGCCACAGTGTAACACAGGGCTCTGCACTGGGTATCAGTGGGGACCAGTGATGCTCCTTTTGTTCCAAACAAGGAGCATCCACACTGCAGGCATGGGAGCTGCTCACCACCTCCCCAGGTAGAAAGGTTTGTGCATTGAGCACGTTGTTGGTTTTTTTTTTCCATGAAGTTGTGTTAATTAAAAAGATTAAATCCACATGTTAAAACATTGGCTGACAGGTACAGTTCCCATCCCCCCCGCTCCCTTGACATGATTGTGAAGTGTTAACAGCAGACATCAGTCCTAGAAGACTGTAAAAATTATCATCTCAGAGCTATTAATACAACACGGTGGTTGGGGGCTCTTTAAAGAGCATATAGCATTAAACCTCTAGCTAGATATTAAGGGGATTTCTTAACCTGTAAAATTATAGTTATGTGCAAAAGAGGGGAGGGAGTGAGGGGGGCTTAATTAAAAATCCATACTCAGCTGGTGCAACACTGTACTTAAGGGCTCTAGAAGAAGCCATTTAAACAGGTAAAATACTGCCCCAAATGCAGAGATGTCTCCTGGATAAAGAGGCCCTTTGTATCTTTGATGTCCTGTAAGTGCCATTCTCTTTAATTTTCTCTTTCCTAACAGTCATAAAGGATATTCTAAATGCATAAGGGACACTCAGGCTGCAGAGGCTATGGCACAGGTGTCCAGCGCAGTGAAATGTTCCTGGAATGGACTCCGACAAGGGCAGTGGCCATTCAAAAGTCAAAGGAGCCTGTAGAGATCGTAGAGGGGATGAATTCCTAAACAGCTTTATTTCCTACTGGCAGTATGACATCACCTGTGAGACCACAGAGAAGGATCCTCTTTTCCTAAAGGCTCTGCAAAAGGATGGTCTGTATGAAAAGGCAATCCTTGTCCTCAAGAGCTTGCAGTGTGAAGGTATGTATGCTATGGGGGAGCCCTGCCCTATAGCCACGGCTCTCCAGTTGGAATGGAGAGTCTGCTGGTAGAGGAGCAGCGCTACGACCCCAGCAGCATCAGACCAGGGTGAAAAACGACCCATTTGGGCTGGTTTAGAAGTTAACTTTCCTCAAGTGCAGTCTCCAGTTGGAACAGCACACACTCCCTCTCTACTGCAAGCCTCAGTGAAAAAAGGCAAAAGCAACAAAACCATCAAAGCTGGATTTAAGCCTTGAATTAAGGGTTCGAGCAAATGCAGTTTTCTTGTTACAGTAGCAGGCGAGGCATGCACTAATCGTGAGTTACCAGCTCAGACCTGAGCTAGTATCCCTTTCTCCTGCACCCGGAGCCCTGCCAGCACAGCGGTGTTAGGCAGAACATACATTTTCCTATGCTGACATGACAGCACCAGCAATCTAGGCCAGGCTTATATATAAGGTAGAGTGGTAGGTGAATATACTCAAACACAGGAAAACAAGGCAACACCAATGCTTACCTGACTCGCACAGTCCCAACATATGGTAGCAGAAGCTGTAGGACCAAATGTAGCTTCTCAGCCAGACTTTGACACAGCAGTTTGTACCGGTGGGTCTCATGCCTCCTACTCTGCTAAAGCTTCAGCTGTATGTATGACCCAGCTTCCAAAGGAGTTCCACTCATTCATTTATTCTTTGGAAGTGATATAACCAGCCCATAAATTATGCATAGCTTGTAAAACAGGCTGGTTTGAACTGAGAGGGAACACATTCAAATGGAAGCTGAGGACTTTTCCAACTCCAAAAGACAGGACTAATTACAAGAATCAATAAACAACAGCGTTCACACGAGACTGCCCAGGCCAGTGCAGGATGTGAATCTCCAAGTCCAGAAGCGATCCCTGAGACAGAGACTGTCTTCATCTGACTCAGATACCTGGGCAAAGCTGGTAAACTTTAGAGCTTTCTTCTACTCCAATGAAAATCAGGTTAAGGCCTCATTTACATGGGGCTTCTTCATGTATCACAGAATCATCTAGGTTGGAAAAGACCTTGAAGATCACCCAGTCCAACCATTAACCTAACATTGACAGTTCCCAACTACATCATATCCCTAAGTGCCATGTCAACCCGACTCTTAAACACCTCCAGGGAAAGTGTAGACAGAAGTCTTCAGTAATGCTGTATGTCTGCACAAGTCTGGGCCCTAGAAGGTGGACAACTCCTGCACCTAAGTAGGGGCTGTCACCTAGTCTGACCCACAGAAGCACAGCATCAAGGTCTGTATTTACTAGTCCACAAGAGAAGATACAGGTACAGCTGACAGTAAGAGCAGCACTCACTCACACTGGTCTTCAAACGTGCCTTTGCTTTAGTGCAAGAAAGAGGAGAGTCAAGATGGGCTCTCCATCACCCCATGCCATGCTCAGTTGTTTATGTGGGTGCAGATGGGCTCAGCCAGAAGGCACCCACATTGCCTTGTGTGACCGTACGAGGGATGTTTGGAAAGGTTTCTGCTGACAGCATTGAACATGGTCCCCATAAACAGAGAAACTGAGCTCTCGGTGGGAAGTGCCTGATTTTAGAAAGCAAAAGGCAGGACCAGGAATTAGACTGCCAGGGCATAAGGAGACTCATGAAACCTGGGTGCCATTGCTGCCCTTTTTATTACCTTTCTGAAGGACCTTGAGCAGTTGTTTTAACCTCTGTATCCTATAAACTGAGGTAATAATGATACTGTCATATCCTGGAGGTGCCCAGAGACTGTAAGGGCGAAAGGCATGGGAGCTGGGGAGAGATTTTCTCATTACCTCCAGCCTCAACAACATGTCATAAAGCAGTCATTTGCGCTCACTCTTCAGAGACTGGCTCTGGCACCATTTTCCTTGCAAGTCATTGCCCCCACCCTTTCTGCACAGAGCCCAAGGACTACCAGCGGACACTTTTGCAAGGTGCTCATACACCCTCCTGAAGCTGTCATCTTTGCAAGGCATAGTCTGACCATGTAAATAATATGAGAAGCAGCAGGACAAAATACTGCGTATGTCAAGGTATTAGAAATCCTAGAGAAAACAGTCCTCATGGTTTAATAGAGAAGGTCAGACAGAAGTTATGTTTGTGTTTTTCAGCATGATTGGATTATAAATATAGTCAGTAGAGGCTTAGGACATGGGGAGCTCTAGATTGTGTTCGGATGTATCACTTCTGACACTGGCAGGTGATGCCTTCATAAACTTGGCTTCACTGTCACGAGCCACACCGGCGTGCGGCAGAAGTGCAGCAGGAGCAGGCAGAGGATAAAAGACAGGAGTTTGCAGGGGAGCCAAGGGGCAGGCAAAGCAATTACCAAGTTATGTAGGTTTGGCTCTGTCCTGTGTTTTACTCCAATAGCTAAACAACATTAAATTGTATCATTAAGCTGCACCCATTGCAGAAACGGGGTAAGAGCTGCCAGCTCAAGTAATTTCAGGAGGTCATGACGCAGCCAATACATCTCTGATATGCACGGGATACATCTGTTCTCTGCAGCCCACAAACCTGTTTTTTCAGCTCAACAACTCTGGAAAAGATTTTTCAAAAGTATTTAGAGGATTTATGGCCTCACGCTTCTTCAAAACAAGCTCTCTGCCCACGTATACTAGGCAGGTTGTTGCGTTCTGATGAAGGTATTGGCACCTTGTGGCGTTTGCGCTTATCAGTCAACAGGATTTATGCTCCTAAAGCTCTTAGGTGCATATAAATCTTCTGCAGAGTAAGCCCACATCTTCTGGTCAGATCCGTATTGAGAAGTCATGCACAATCTCAGATGTCAATAGGACTTTACATCATATGAATGGTGATGTAGACCAAAATTGGTATTAAGAAAGGGATTAATTTAATAGCAGTTCAAGCTATCTACATTTCCTATCAAGCCTGTAATATCGGGGGATGGTGTTTAAGTGACTTCTAAGGAATATTTGACCTATTAATGGCAAAAGTACTAATAGCCATATCATGAGTGATGTTTTCTGCTTTCAGTTCACCACCCATCACCACTTACCCTTTTCCTAGGAAGAATACTGCAGTTCTAACAGAAGGATGATTTATTCAAAGAGGTGGATAGATTAGATGGAGGGATGGGCAGTGGATGTAGAGGAGTGAAACTGGTTTTTAATTTAACGTGTCACTTCTGGAAGACAGAGGTGGTTGGCTACTGTACCCCTGCCTCTCACACATCCTCCAGCCACAGGGATGCTCAGGGCTGGGGGAATGGAGATCTGTGGATGAGACCTGAGTGGCAGATCACTGCAATCACCATCCTGCAGCAGTCCCCAGCTGCACAGTGATGTGAGTACAGCTGGTCACCTGTGACCAGGACAGCACTGTCCCCTGCCCCCTTACCCATGTCGCTACAGAGCAGTGAGGGCTGGCGTGTGTCGCTCTTTCCTAGAGAAGATGTGTTACAGAAGTACCCTTGTCATACAGAAACCTCCGTTCTCTGTGATTACTCCCAACCTTCATGTGTTGTGACTAATAAATAAGGAGGAGAAGTTCGAGGAGAAATTGCAAAAAAAAAGAAAACTGACAATATTGCAAATATGGGAAGAATCTTCTTGCACTCACACAAGACTTAAAGTTCAATTACTTGCTCATTATTGAAAGGGAGACATTTTCTTAATCTCCTCTATCACTCCCAGGAAGAAATTAAATTAATTCCTATCCTGTTGTCACAATAAGACTATTCTATTAAGAGTGGAGATAAAATATTTCTTAAACAGTGATATAGAAGATTTCAGAATAGCCCAACATTTTGATTCACAGTAAATTGTACTTGCAAGCAAACAACCCAATCTCACTCAGAGATCAGAGACCTAACACCCATGGACATACAATAGCATGTGCAGATAACAGTAAAATCAGTGAAGCCACCACGTAGCCAGCCAGAGAGCACATTCAGGCGTTGAATGCCCTGTTGTTTGACTTTCACTAATATTGTTTAATTATATTGCTACAAGGCAAGAATTCCCATTTGTCGGCAACTGGGAAAGTGCTTAAGGTGATGATATTGTTCTGCTTGGGTGGCCTGTGCCTGAAGGTAATCTTTCAAAAGCAGCTGCTTTAAGTGTTAGTTAAATGGTACCAAGGGATTCACTTGACACAGGTGTCATGTTTAATCTTATTCATATATCAATAAAACTGGTACCATATGTGCAGGTTGGTTGGCAGCACTGAACCTCTGAGACAATCAATATTTCCATTAAGAGACTCATCCTCTCTGGTCAAACCCACTGCAGGCTCCCAACTTCACACATTCCCAGCCCACCCGCCTCTAAAGTCTGCTTTCCAATCCACTCTTCAAACATTTCTTCTCTGGAGAACGCACTGCAGGCACCTCAGTATTGCAGTTTGGCTTTTATTTGTGCATGTGCTTCCCCCCCAATATACATTAACATGTAGCAGGGAAGTGGTGGCAGTCAAGGTTTAAGTGTACACTGTTTCTACAGTATGTTCATCAAATGCTTTTCAGCAGATGCTCTCGGAGCACTTTGCAACCTTCTCTGTCATTGCAGTCACAGAAAGGTTAATGATGGCTGAGAGAGGGAAAGCCATTGCCCCAAGTGTGCTGAGGATGGCCAGAAGACAGCCTGGAAACCCTGATGCTCAGCGTATGGCAACACAAGTCAATGCGCGTACAAAAGCCGTCGCATTTACAGCTCGCTGGCTCTTCCACAGCAGCTGCTCAGATACACGCTGTGCTCAGAAATGTGAGGCAGCTTTTGTTAGGTTAAGTTTTTCTCTAACAGCTTTCCCCAGGATAAAGCTCTGTTGTTTGCAGTAGGACTTTGGTGTTATTTTTTATTTTTTAAAATATAGCAGTCACAAGTATGTCTAAAACCCATTCTAATACCTGAACTTTTAAATTTTGGAAAAATGGTCTCTCTCTAATTTGTCACACATCAGCCTGCTCCCTTCACTCCTGGGAAGGGTTCTGGGAGGAGCAGTGACAAGGACAGCACAGGGAACACAAATACATCTTTCATTCGGATACCATGGGAACAATAACAAGTATCACTTCTTTTCTGACATACTAATTTAAAATTAGGCTTAGCAGCTCTTAAAGAATCTGATCCAATGCACTACTGACTGATTTACCTACCAGTAACAGTCTCTCATCAAGCAGAACAGCGTGGCCTGAATAAGCCAGGACAAAAATAACAGGAATGCTAATGGCAGCGCATTGGCAGAGCCCTATGTGAGAAGTTAGCAAAAAAATCATTTTTTTTAGCTGACTGCTTCTCACTTCAGTGAGTACAGAACTTTACAGATTAAAAATACACTTTATAAGGTTATTCTCCTTGGCCTCTGCATTTGTTTCACTTGGAGCACGGGGCACTGCTTCCATGGCAAGGAAGAAACTGGGCAGAGGAAGATGTGCTGGTGGATGTGTGCTTGGATGGGATTCATCTCTGGACAAGTCACCTGACAAACCAATTCCCTAACTTAGCATGAGAGACAGATTTAACACTCCCAAATGAAATGTTAATGCAGGAACAATCCCCTATAACATCCGCACCGTAAATAATTTACTTTCCTTCTAAGCGCTGAGGAAGATTAATGGACAGATTTTGAAAAAAAAAAAAAAAAAAATCAAGTTAAAACATTTGCAGGCCCCGGTGTCATTGCAATAGCAGGCAGCACATATAAACACTGCAAGGACTGTATCCATTTAGGAGCGGCTGGGAGACCACACAGTGCATGAGAGGCACTGATGAGCAGAGCTGCCCTTTCTATTAAGGGGCCACTTTGAGTTTCCATTTGGAGTCGGGAGAGGCGGGGGATTCACTGGCTGGGTTCGAGGCACCAGTTATTTGTTATGATGAACTCTCCGAAACGAAGAGATTAAAATAAGTCCAAAGTGTTTCTCTGACAAATGTTAAACGTCACCTACAAGATTTATAGCACTTCTGTTCCCACTCCGAAAGCTTTTAGTTCAGTGGCAGAGGTTACTGAGGGCTTGTCCACTGGCTGCCGGCTTTATAGTTTTAGCACTGGCCAGAGAGTAATCCAAAGTTTCAATAATGAGTAATAGCACTTTCAGCTCACCATCATCATTTGTCCTACATCCATTATTGTCCTAAGAGACCAATCTTGCTGATGTAAATGGTGCTGGCAGCTGGCGTGTCAGCATTTCACACCTCCACAGCTGCTGGGCTGCCATGGCAGCAGCTCCTTCCCCCGTACAAGCCTCCCCACACTGCCTGGGTACTGCCCTGCATGAGGGGACAGAGCCCAGGCCACATCCTTACTGACATCACCGGTGGTGGGAAGCTTGGCAGGGGTGGCCTTGCTTGAGCACAGTGCTCTGCAAAGCTTTATTTGGGGAGGGTTTCTGCTCTACTCTTGAGACCACTGTGCTGTGCTGCAACGGGAGTGGTTGCTCTCCTTCTGAGTGTTGATGTAAGACCTCAAAAAAGCATTAACTCCTCCTTCCCTCCCTTCTGCCCCATCTTACTCATCCATCTCCCTGGTCTTTTCCCCTCCTTCCAGGGTGCAGAGAGGATTAGAGGAGCAGGAGCTCACTCATGAGGAGTGTGAAGGGGAAACCGGGCATCCACACTCAGGTCTGCTCCTAGGGCTGGAGAAAGCTGCTGGGATGGAGACATGGGGCGAGGGCTGCTGACACCCATCACACTGGGATGCAGCCCCCACAGAGCCACCAAGAGCCAGAGGTGTCCTGCAGCCGTGGAGGGGACTCCTCCCTGTTCCCCTTAAATCCACACATGCTGCACACCCCACACCCCACCCCGGTCACACGCAGCATCCAAGCTCTGTTCTCCAATAGATAATCTAACTATTTTTTAAAAAAAAATTAATTTTCTTTCCTTGTTCACTTGTTAAGGAGACTGTGGCTGTTCAAAATAACATCAAACAGCCCACGCTGCAAAACCCTGCCAGGCAGTACCGCACCCAGCAATGCTCCAGCTGCCTGCAGCACAGCCTGCCAAAGGGACAGCAGGGACAGAAAAACAGGGTTATGCAGGGTACAGCAGGTATTTCAAGGTGAAAAGGGAGATGCCAGGCTTCCCTAGGCATCCCTGATGTTTGCAGTTACCCAGCTAGCTGGAATTTCATTAATCTCCCAGTTAACATGTCCTCATGTTTGCATCATGAAGTGCATGAGTTGTCCTCATGCCTTATCCATAGCGCTGCTTTGAGTATTCTCACATCCCCCTTTTTCCTTTCTCTGCACTCATCCAGGTCAGGGTCACACAGCCCAAATACATATGTTAGCAGAGCAATCAACAAGAATAACAAACCACCACAGACAGCAAACTGATCAGGCTGATCTACAGGTGCAAAAAACTTCAGGTGATGGACTAGCTTTCCAAAAATCATTAGAAAAGTGAATCCCCACAGCATAAATCACCAGTCTCCCAGCCATCACAGGGCCGGCTGGACACTAACAGGTCAGGTCTCTTTCCTAGATGGAGAACTCAATCACCCCTCTGCTAGTCTGGATGATTACAACAGTTATGAACCTTATTCTTTACCAATCTCTTTCAAATCCAGACCCTGGATTTGACTTGCTAACCTCATCAGCAGACAGCCCTGCCAGACACCGTGGTAGGTAGTTTTTTTTTTTTATCCAAGTAATAAATCAGATGATTGCCACAAGTGCAACTCAAAAGCTTGACTCTACTAAGTGTGGGTGAAGACCCTCTACCCAACACTGCTGACCCCAGAGTCAGGCCAAGACAAAACTGGTACTTCTAAATTAGGACAGATTTGGGAGCAGGTAGTTTATCTTCTTCCAAACATTGCACTTGAACATCCCTTTTAGCTTTCCTCTCCTCCTAGTAGAATTAGCGAAAGCCGAGATGCTCACATGCCCACAGGACCCCAGGAACTAAGGCTTTAAAGTGAGTTGAGAACTTCAAAACTGTATAACGAAGTCTGCATTGGACCTTACTGACCAGGGAGAGAAAAACCTTTTGACTACTCAACAAAGATATCCTTGCACGAGGTGTTTTGTATCCCAGCTGCTCTTTGAGATCCTGTCTTAATGCGGTCAGAAGTCTGGACTTTTCCTCAAGTGCTCTGGGATCTGGGAGCTGTTTGAAGGCTAGCAGTAGGTGAACAGGAGTCCATGATCAGAAAGGACTGCACATCTCCATATGACTATCAGACCTCAAAGTGTCTTGAATTAAAAATTAGTCCTCAAAATTAGTCATTTTGAGTAATGTTGTGTTTGTCTTCATTTGTATTTTAAAAACAAGAAAAAGTTATTAAGAGGAATGATAAGAGTTATGCATCTTCTACCACCCCAGGACCTTTTCACACGTATGTGTTGAAGCCATACAAGTCCTTCCAGTATAGAGTCTGTTACATGTTCAGTCAACTGAACACAATAGAAACAATCTTCTGTCTCCAAGGCTACCAACCGCCCAGGCAGTCATACTGGGGAAACCTCCTTCAGCAAGGACTCACGGGTTTGTGGCTGTGCACTCGTACACATCTGTCCATTCATCTTCACAGCACAACCTAACTCCCTTGAAGGTTCTTACCTGGTCAGTTATTCAGGATTTCTCTAGTTTTCTAGAAAAACTGCCAGTTTATTGCCATTAAAATTGGAGCAAACTTACAAAATCTTGGAATTGTTTGCAGGGCAGGGAAGGCATTGCCTTCCAGCACTCTGGGGCAATATATCGCATTAGCCTGGGATCACTGATCTCCACAGCCCTGACTGAATCACCCTTCTGCTCGTTACAGCCTCATCCTGCCGCTTCACCCCTGCACGGCAGCGCTCTCCCAGGCAGATAATCAGATGGAAAAAAACCCAAATACCATGGGAGGCAGACATGAACACCTCACTCGTCAATGAGATACACATACAGCAAGCTCAGGTCATGGACAGCTAGTCCTGAATTGCTTTGCTTTCTTCGAGCATTACTGTGTGTTTTTGCTGGTGGGGTTAGGTTTGATCAAATTCCTCTCTGCACTCCTGTTCCCAGAGGTCAGCACTGCAGCATACCTGGACAACCACAGCTTGCTAGGCTGAACCATCCCCTAAAGGCTCATCTTATGGTCCCATGTGCCACCAAACAGTCCCTGATGTTCCAGTCACATCAGGAGATGCTGGTCTCAGGGGTGCAAACCCCTCAGTGACGCTTGCCATGGAGCAAGGGGAGAGAGGAAGAAGTTGGGTTTTGTGTAATCATCCCCAAACCTGGTGGGAACCTAGTCAAGTAATCAAGAACATCTTGAACAATTGAAAGGACAATGATAACTTTCCATAACCATTTGCTCAGACCATTGCTACAAGGTGCTTTTAAGTGAGGCAAAAGGTAGAGCAAAAGATTTATTGTACACTAGAGTTACAAACACAGGTCCAGGATGAAGCCACAGGGCTTGGAAAAGAAAAAAGGTCACAAAAAAGGGTGAGTGATGTAGAGCAGCAAGGTTTATATTTGAGAGGAGGTGTACTGATTCATGCCAGTGAATGATTTAGCCTATCTGAAGTAGCTGACCACAGTTTAACTACCGAACCAGCCAGTCTTAAATGTATTCTTTTCTATGGTATGACTAGGATGAATATGCTACAAGAAAAGCCTTTGGAAGTTGAGACAAATCCAGGCAGAGTGTGTAAAACAGCTCCAAGATCCTAACAGACTTAGTAGAGAGAAGAGCCCTTTCCTGATCCAGTTGGTTGCAGAACTATCAAGCAGATACTTTGGAGGGTCAGATCGCTGCCTTGCTTCCAGGTATTTTGTGTGACCCTGCTCTGTGCAATTCTGTCATCCCCATGGGTAGGAGTCACTGCAGCTTCAGGCAGACCTTATCAGCTAAACCACAACAGCAACACAGAGCAGTGACTGGACAATGGGCTGTATGCCTGGATAAAGCAAATCAAAGCAGCGGCTACTGTGATGTTTCCTGATTACCCATTTCAGTAGAGAAAGTCTTTCCCTTCGCTCATCACCTGTGTGCTCACAGGTATGTACGGTGCCACTTGTAGGCAAGTCCAAATGGAAAGAAAAGTTCCTTCTGAAGTACGTTAAATTTCAGTTAAACCACATGAGCTGCAGAATGTGCTGGGATTGCAGATTGCAAACCACACTGCATAGCTGACTGTGCTGTTCCCAGTGGATCCCTTGTAAATCCACCATCTATCAATTTCTCCTGCCTGAAGAAATCTAATCCCAGGGCTGGAATCAAGTCCTTCCCTCCCTTCCTCCCTAGGCCACCTTTTTCCACTAAGTGAGATAAATTTTTCCCAGCTGTAATATTGCCAAAGACAGTAGGGTTATAGTGGGGAAAAGCTTCATCCCAGAAAGCGTTGCAGGTTAGTACATCAGTAAATCAAAGAATAAAAAGATAGACCTTCTCTTCCTATATGATGCATGTTTCCTCATATCTCTTGATGAGACTAGGAGAAAAGGTTAACAGGGAGCAGACAGAGCTAATGATTTAGTGAGGAGACTCATTAGCTAACTAGCAGTAGAGCTGAGATAGCGCACAGCTACAGCGGTCCACACTTGAGATATTCATCCCGACTCACCCGAAGTCCTTCAATCTAGAGCGTCCCCGTAGCTCCCCACCCGCGGACGCGCCAGGGCTTGGCCAAGCAGAAGCTTCTCTGTGGAGCCGGTCAGCACGCTGCAGGATGGCAGTGCAGAGGTGGTGCACGGCTGTATGGCACCAAACCAGAGTCGAGCATCTGTGAGCACCAAGGGCCAGGCTTTGGGGACCTGTGAGATGGTGATTTCAACCCCAGCCCTGCCAGGGCCTCACGCTGTGCAGCTTGGCACCTTCCCCCAGCAGGCACCAGCCTTAGCCCTGGTGGTGTAAACTAGAAAGTCATTTGCATTGATTGCCTCATCCACGAACACTTTATCTTGCAAAAAGCATCTTTTTTGTCCAACGTTTTGCTTCCTTAAAGCAAAATTTTCCTTTTATGCCCTGATCCCATAGTAAGCAGCAAAGTCCATTTCCGTGCTTTCTCTGGTTCTTGGAGCAGCACATTTACCGAGCTCCTCCTCTAGTTTTAGCTTTCCTCTCTCCAAGCGCCAGTTACCATCTCAGGTCCTACTGCCCAATAACACATGCAGTTTCCTGGGCTGTTGACCTCAGAGCCAGCCTTCAAATCCTCCTTCACCCTTGGGGCACCAGTTGTGCTTTGCAGCAGCAGGAGGGCCAGAGACTGGCTGAGGGCTGCAAAGGGTCACTCCAGTGGTCCCTACAGTGGTACCTTCAGCCTCAGCCATGGCCGCTGCAAAGCTTCATCAGATGAGACCAGCTTGAGGCACACCTTATGTGCAAGCTCCACACACGCATTAGAAATACTAAAACATATTAAATACTCCTGTACAAACATAGGATATGTTTTTAAAGCCAAGACCTAATAACGGCTGGATAGGAGGAAACACACCACCAACTCTTCTAAGGTTTCCAGGACAGGAGAAGAGACACAGCCCTTCCCGGGAATTTTCTAGAGGGCTCATTAAAGGCTGAGCAGTCTCAACTGAGGGCAAGGAGCCACCCTCAGCTATTAAAGCTGAGATAGAGCCCCTCTTCTCCTTTTGGAGATGTGAATCTTAGACCTGTTATGAGCTCTTCTACTTTTTTTTTCTAAGTTTAATATTAGGTGTTTGCAGGAAACAGCCAAGTCTGTGCAAGTTATAAATGTTACTACTCTAGAGTTCTTTCTAAACTGAGCTCCTGGTTGTTACGCTTTTGCTGGTGTTACTACTTGTAGGTGTGCATAGTGCTGCAGAAACCTGCCTGGCTGTTCCCTGGATTTCTGGAGATGTGACAGGTGTTTTGGTGGCTTCCTCTAGTTCTGTGTGACATTCAGGAGGTGCCCCCAGCACATGTTTACTGTATTGAAGGCTGTCATTTCACAAGGTGAGCGTTCATGCCCTGTCTGTTGGGCCCAAATGGCTCAGGGGTATCTGGCTGATGGCTGGGGGGGATCTGCCCCCAGAGCTGCTGCCTGCTGCATCCCCTCTGCTGCTCAGCAAGCCCGCCCCAGGCCCCGGTGTTTACCTGGCAAGCAGATAGCTGGGCACACAGAATCTGGTGCTTCCTGAATCATTCTGAAACAGAGAAGAAAAGTCAGGAAAATTAGACTGAAATGCTCAGATAAGCACCACTCTAGGAGAATGAGGCTTTGCATCATAACACAGCATCTCTTGAGCATTTTCCCAGCTCCATGCTGACAGCATGTCCTTCCCTCTGCTGGGCTCCTTGCCTGCTCCAGTGCTCAGAGCTGGAGAGGAAAGTTGTGAACTCAAATTCTGTAATTCCTCCTCTGTCATGCTCCTGTTTCTGCAGAGCGTGGCACTCCCTTCCCCAGGGCATCCCTGGCTGCCCTCACACCATTGCACCCCTTGCCTTTACCTGGTGTCAGGGCCAAGGGAGGAGGAAAATGAGCTTGAGGGAGAGGAGGGGCATGGCTGATGGATATACCTGCCAGCTGCTTTAATAACCCTCAATTCATAACAGTCAGAGCTAATGCAAACTTATCAGCAGCACTACTGAACCAGTGACCAAGCTGATAATAAACTGAAACCAGAAGGTGACAAAACAAAAATGATTGGATTGGGTGGGGTGACTGGGAAAGTGCAAGGGAAGGAAATGGCTTTGGTGTGACCTGCTCAGTTCAGTCTCTTCAGAATGTGTCCAAGCACGCAGCAAAGCATTGAGCCGTGCACCTTTCCCATTGCATGCTCTCAACCTTATATTTGCTGACTGTCAAAAATAAGCGCTTGTGACTTTACACCATAGTTTATCAAAGATTTTAGGTTCTGTGGCAATAGGCAGCGTGGTCTGAGTGACATCCAAGGCTGTTTAGCTGGTATGGCTCCTCCAGATCTCCGTGTAAGCCCCCAGCTGCGCTGCTGGGAGAGGAGGGGGCAGAGCAGGACTCTGAATTGCAGGTGGGCTGGGGCACTGTGGGATGTCTCCTAACAAGCAGCAACCCGTGTGCAGCTTGTGCTTCTGTTGCCCAGGTGCAGGGTGCACTGCAAGATGTGAGATGGTAAATTCAGAAGAGCCAAAACCTGAACCAACAGCTAAACTGACCCCCTTAACCGGGACCTCTCCAAGACGAAACTCAGCATCAAGACAGCGCGTTGTGGCTCCCCCACTTCTGGCCTTCATCCACTGCCACTGTCTGACCCAGCTGTGCCCCAGCCAGGTAATACCACATTTATTTCTTCTACTAGTGGATGTCATAAGGCACTTGATCCAGGATAGGCAGGAGAGAACTAACAATAGAGTTAACCTTTTCTCACAGTAAAAATAACCTTTTTAAATGTGCATTATTTAAAAGGGTGATATTAAAAGCCTGGCATCCCAGTGGAAGTAAATCTTCCCATAATAACTCTCCCTACTGGACTCAGTTCCAAGGAAATGCTGCGTTTTCAGGAAAAGCTTGTCCAAAGGTTATTCTTTTTTTATGTGCCTGCCTAACTTATGGCTTTTGTCCATGTCCCTTCTCCATATAGATCATGGTGACACGTTTTAATGGGGAGAGATCTGAATGCTCATTTTCAGAACTGCTGCCCAGTTTCCCCTCAGCCAGCTGTAACGCTCAAGGGTGTCGGGGTGCAGAGTGCTGTTTTGGGGAAAGCTGCATCTGTATGTGTGGAGACGTTTTACTGCTGCATATGCAAAGAGCTGATAGATCAGGTGCCAGTAGGTGGGGCTGAAGAATATATTCTTTAGATCCCAACTTTTATAGGTGCAGTAAAAGCACAGTGGACAGGCTTTGGCTGTTCTGTATTTGTGGTTCTTGATGGTACAACATAACAAAAATGTGTTTCATTCCTCAACTTTCTGGCATGGTTGATGAGAGGTGCTGGGGTGTATGGGACTCCCTGTGCAGTGGTGGGGGCATTTGATGAGATGCTAGCAGTGGGTGATGCTGCAGGTTCCCAGGGGATGATGGCAGTCCTTGCTGCTGAATGTGGCTGCATCCAGCCAGGAAGCAGTGGTGGGACTGTGAGAGATAATTCCCTGTGTATAAATCCACACTGAGAAAAAAGACCAGCTTCACAGGCAAATTGCATGCTGCTGCCTTAACCCTGAGCTCTGGGTATGTGGTAAACTGCAGGACTTTGGTTTTCAGCATTAAAAATAGGTGCTGAGGGACTATGTACAGCTAATTTCCAGTGCATCCTTCCTGTGGCAAGACCAGACTCCAGCATGGGGTCCCCTTGTCCTGCTGCTACCTGAAGTATGTAACTGCCCTTTAAGAAGTTTTGGATTAAATGTAATCTTGTCAGCACATTCTGGCTGAAACCTGGGTAACCATTACCATGTGTGGGAGAGCTACTTCGACTGCTCTTCCCCTCACATGGATTTCCCCTGCTATGGGATAGATCCTTGGACCTTCTGCAACAAGCTTTGGTTTGTCTTCTCTGGGATGGAGGTGGCAGGTTGGGCAATACGGTTTCATCATGGGATTAATCCGGTCCATGGATGCCATCTGACCACTCTGGACTGTGTTTCTCTATTGGACAGGGGCCACGCTTTTTTGTATGTAACATAACAGGATTTAAGGTTTATGGGTTTAAGAGTATCACCTTCACCAGCAAATGCTGCAGGAGGCTGTCCCTGGCTGCCCTGTGCCTCTGGGCACAGCTCACTTGCTGCCACTGAAGAATCCCCATAGCATCCACACCTGTTATGCATTCCAGAGAAAATAAATTATATTTAAAATAGATCTCATTTGAGATCCAGAGGCACAGGCATCTGCAGCCTGTTAGGAGTAAAGACCTGTTACTCCTCAAACCTCTCATCGCATTCATGTTTCACAAGCAGATTTATAACCTTGCTGGAAAAGCTGACAAGACAAACTCCAGCCCCATTCAGTAACGTCTTACTAAATTGAAGAAGTCATAAACCACTTTAAAAAATGAAAGTTAGGACTAAAGGTTTGAGTGCAAGTGACTAAAAGCTCAGAAAAGCATCGTGAGGGAGACAGAGGAACAGGCTTGGGAAGGGATGGAGCTCAGTGCCTTGAAGTGATATAAGACTGAGAAATGGCATTGGAGATTAATTTATTACAAGGATAAAAGCAGATACCCAGAGACTGTGAAATAGGGAGGACTGAGGAAAAAGAAATGAGACTGAAACTAAGGCAGGCAGCAGATCTACCTGCTGTAGGAACTGGGGAAATGATGGAGGCAGGTGTATAGTGCATGGCTGCTTTGTGGGGGGGGCAGCTGTGTCACACCCATCTTCAGGAGCGTGTGAGTGACTGGAAACAGCAAAACCCAAAGTGAATTCTCCAAAGAAAGGGGGAGAGTGCTGTCTGCTCCAGTCTGAGAACATGAAAAGGCAGTAGGCTAGAGCCCTGAGTCAGCCTGAAAACTCCTGAGATCAGCTTTAAAATTGAAATATGTATTTTTAGGCACAATAAGTTTGTGGTTTTTCATTTACTACTTGGTTTCTGAGTGTTTAGGATGTGCTTGTTTCCTGTGGGTGCTCTTCTTCTAAACCTCAATGAGCAGGAACGTGTAATTCCATTTTAAATAAGATAATGCTCTTGTGCAATCTGGTGAAAACAGCATCTGGAGTTTTAAAAGAAGTCAATACCAGAATATGTTGTAATTAATATCCAGAAGCAGCGGTACCATTTTGTTTTTACAGTATGTTGTCCAGGAAACAAAAAGCGGAGCAGTTACATGGAAGTGTTTGCCAAAGAGATCCTTTTGACTTGCAAAACCAAACAAGGGCTTGATCTTCTCCAAATACCCAAAAGTGACTGTTCAGTGTGGTTGTGGCATAAGTGAAGTGTCACCCGTCAGCCTTGACTCCCCTGCGAGGGGTCTCACCAGAAGGCAACCCTACGTACTTGCTCTTGACTCTCATGGATCAAGCGACGTGTCCACCAGACAGTGCACCCACCAGAAAGGCACAGTCCTTTTAAGAAATACAGACTTCCAAGCAGTGTAATCCTTAACCAAATCCCAAGATTTCGTCTGACACTTTTTTGCTGTGGGGGATGTCGCACTGCAGGATAGTTTCTGGAGCGCTGCTTTAGGCTGATTGCAGCATAGGGGCTCCTGCGTTGGCACTGGGCTGGCAGAATTGAACTCGGAGGCATTCTGTTGCTCAGAGGAAACAGTGTGAGCTTGTGGCAAGTTGCAACAGGAAAAGACAAGTCTGGTGGAAGACCTTTTAAGATAAATCAGGCCACTAAGAGTAATGGAAGTTGTAATAATCTCTTGTGCCGTGGATTCCCCTGAGCTGAGGATCGCGGGAGGCGCACTCAGATGCCGGGCTGCTCGCACCTCACCAGAATGCTTCCAACTCACAAATTGAGATTGAATAGGAGTAAAGCTGGGACATTCTTAGCCACTTTTTCAATTTCCTTCTTCCCTGTTCGATAGCTGTTTGGTCCTTGATGCTTTCTGAATGTCACCTTTTGGGGATCAGGGGAAAAACCAAGGCTTTTCCTTAAAACTGCCACCCAGTTTTCTTCTGCCTGCAGTCAGGGTCAGGCAGCAGTGGCAGCAGTCCGAAGTATTTCACAGACCTGTGCATTCATTTAGGGACAAAATTAGCAAGTTTTGAACGTATTTGCTAGTTGCAGCATAAAGATACCTGCCTGATTAAGCCTTGAGGAAGTATTTCAACAAAGTCCTAGCAATCAGGAGCACTCAGAGCAATTTTCTGGCTCCAGAGCTGCTCAGGCCCTTGTTTCAGAGGCAGAAGCTGCTCCAGCTGCTCTGTGCCGTGGCAGCAGGTAAGACAGGGCCACCGGACAGCAGGGTACCCTGGTTCTGCCTGCAAGGCAGGGACATGCATATATGCCAAGAAATCTGTATCCGTTGGTGTGCAGAGTAGCAGCTGATTCCTAATGGTAATGTTCAGTTTCTCCCCAACAGCTCTGAACACTAATTCTACATTTGCAACAATGGCATAAATGATAAATTTGTGGGATGTAACTGTTTTATGAAACAATGAATGCTTATTCAGCTGAACTAATTTTTCCATTCAGGTTAAATTCATCAAATCATTTCCTGGCCCATTCACTTTCACACAGGGGGAAAACAAAATTTAAGAAAGTCAGAATGCTTCATTTCAACTTTTTCCAGGGTATTTTGTTTCAAACTGACATTTCTGTTTGAAATGTCATCTCCAAATAGCTTTAAGAAATGAGAATTAAATGCGCTGCAGTTCAGGTGAAACGGAGTTTTGGTGTCTACAATGCCAATGTTTATTTCTCCTCATTCAGCCAGTGAACTGAAAGATTAATGAGTCACTAATTAACATAGTTGTAGTGCTGACTAATTTGTGTCCAAGAAACTAGCTTATGGGGTGCAATGATGGGAAGGGGAAAGCGAACCAACTGCTTTAGCAAGTGCCAGCGGGAGCAGAAAGGGGAGCGGGGTGGGGGGGGACCTGTGGGTGGGCAGGGCAGTGAAGGAGCTAGGAGATTTTTGGAGGGTGTATGGAGATGGATGAGCTGATGCAGCTGCTTCTGGCCTCGTGTCTGCCTTTGCAGGCATTTGGCTTTCCTGCAGTATTGAAAGAGGTGCAGATACCTAAAGGGTGGTAAGGGTGACATTAGGGAATTGGGCTCTTAAAATGAGCACGGGCGGCATTTTTCCACCCATCATTGCAAGATCATTGCATAGTGAGAGCAGCACAGCGGGGAGTTTCCCATTTGGTTGCAGAAATGCTCATTGCTCGGTGCCCGGGACATATGTCACCCTGGAGGGGACATCCCACAGCACTCACCTTTGGAGGAAAGGAGGTTTGGGCTGGAGAGGTCAGTGCTGGTCTCGGTACCAGCTGTGGGCTGCAACATCCCCTTGCAGGATGGCTGTCAGCTGTGCTCACCCTGACCCCCCTGGCAGGGCCCAGGCTCAAGGGCTGTCCCTGCCATGTCCCTCCGCAGCATGTTTGGTGCTCATCACAGCAGTAAAACCACACTGAATTTCTCTTGCCTTTTCCCCAGGAATAGATTTGCCCCCAACTCCTTGAAGCACTGCGTGTGTGTCCGGGCATGCCTCAGGGATGCAATTAGGCTCAGTAATCGCAGGGGCAGAGCCGCTTGTGTGGGACCTACCACAGAGACTGCCTCGTCCAGGACGTGGGGGACGGTCCTGGGAGCGATGAATCATTTGGTGCCTGGCAATTATTTTCACTTCTTCCTGATGTGGCAGCATTCCTTGGGCAAAAATGGGAATTATCTTCCAAAGCCGCCTCTTGTCCATCCTGTCCATGGTGTAATTTCTGTGCAAGAGGTAAAATGACTTGACCAAGGCCATGATAAAAATTGGTGATGTGAACCCCAGGCTCCCAGATGTGTGTGCTGAATGCTCCCTTTTTCCTGGGGAGGGGGAAAAATAAAAAAGCTTTGATATTTTTCCACACAAGGGCACTGTCAAATCCCCCATCCCACACCCAATGCCTCCTGCTTTGGGTGCCCTGGTCCTGCTGGCTGTCACCCTCACAAGTGGGTCTGCCAGGGTTCACCAGAGTTTGTCCCTTGCAAGCAAAGATACAAAGAAGGAACTTTGCAGCTTTTGAATGCGAGTGTCAGGGACTATTTTGTCAACATGTATTCGCTGTTTGGCTTGGAAGTGTTAGTGACAGCATGGAGCTGCTGATGATTAAAGCAGCAGACAGACGTGCTTAACGCCATCAAGATGCACCATGGCTGGTGGGACGAGGAAGTCTCCCTGGTGAAGGGTAATTAGCATGTTCCTTGCAAATGAGAGCAGTGCTGTATCATTCAGAAGTGCCACCGGGAGGACTGCATTATTTATCATATCAATCTTCCTTCCTATACACATAACTCACCCCTTAAGAGCATGACATCTTATATTAACCGTGGGAATAGCTCGCTGGCGGGATCGCGTGTTTAACTGGGCGAATTTGTCTGCTGAGGGCAGGGGTTTGGCCGGGCTCTGGAGCGCAGCTTCTCACTCGGCCGTGGTGGGGACACGGGCCCTGGTGCTCCGTGGGCACAGGCCAACCCAGCGGTGGTAGTGTGGTGCTTGTCCTGGTGTTTAATTACGCCAGCGCCCCTCTTGCGTGGCTGCAAGCTCTCAGCTGTGTATTTGTGAGCTGTACTTGTGCATGCAAAAAAGGGAAAAGAGGAAAGGTTGGTCCTTTGTTTTTTCACCAGCTGAGCCCCCCCGAGCTGCCTTTGCTTCTGGGGAGAGAACAAAAAAGCCGTGGTTTGGCCCACAGAGGTGTTGCAGGTGCCTGGCACAGCGGAGGGGCCAAGCCGGGTCCCATCCCCATCGGTTCCATGCACAGCGTGTGGTCCTGGAGATTCAGAGAAATAGTCCAGGGGAAAGATGCTTTTGCTGGTGGTGTATGGTGGGTGCTCTGCAATGGGCTGCCTTGCGGGGAAGGCGTACAGAAAGGTGGGTGTGGGGTTGGGCTCCCAAAGGAGCCCGCCGTCTGTGAAGTTCAAATTGCATGTGGTGAGGGTTTAGCCCAGACAATACGTAACGTTGGGGTTTTGTGGTGTTTTCCTTGTGGGATAAGACATTGCAAGGATCTTACTGCAAAAACTATTTTTTCAACTGCAAATCTTGCAAACTGGTGATTTCCAAAATATTTCTAACTTAGTGCAAGTGCCTTCAATGCCTTTGCGGTTCCAGCATGCTCACACCTGCACACATACACATCACCAACCCCTGTTGTTTGAGCTGTTTCCCTGACAGGACATCCTTGATTATTTTCTCTTTTATGGCTGTACTTCTCCGGTGAGTTATCTGCTGTTCAGGAGTTGGGAGCTGCAGCAGAATCCTGCTGGTAGCCCAGTGCATATAGATACAGCACAGCAGTGGACGTGGCGGCTTCTCCATCACTCCTGTCCTTGAGCCTGAATGTTTTTTCAGAAATGTTCAAAACTCACATGATCTAATTAATTAATTTACACCAGCTGCACAGGACTGTTACATTATTTGGTCTTTTTTGAGTTACACATTGACATTGTTAATTAACGTTCGGGTAGTTAATGATCTGGATCAATAATAGAAAAAAGTAGCCAAAAATATAAATCATGTAATGCTAATACCGTCAGGTCAGAAAACTCTGCAGTTGGTTTTAGCTTGAAGCACTATCAGTCTGTCTACATAAACAGTGTAGATAACGGGCAGTGTGTTTGGGACATTTTTTTAATATGAAAAGCATGTAATGGAAGTTCTCCTCCTCTAAACTTGAACCTCCAATATATTTATTTCCAAAGGCAAAATACAAAATTTTTACTTAATCATTCATTAAAAAAATTAATATGAAATAAATGAAAATAAATATGAAAACTGTGGATGTGCCGGTGGAGGGCAAGGATTTCTTCTTTCAGGATAAAATCTCCATGGCTTAAGTAGCACAAAGACAAGTAATATTTAACCTGTTGGTCTCCATAGGGAGGAATATGCCTCAATCATCGTTGTACCCTGCTTGGTGTCATTGAAGGGCAGAGTTAAGGTGATCTGGAGAGTTTAATTATGTATTTTCACATCTTATTCTCTTTGGACTCTTTAAAGTGCTGCTTTATGTCTGAAGTTTTGGCTTTATTTAATACCTGGTTTTGGAACTATTACAGTATCCTTCTGTTATATTTGGTCTGTGAACTTTTGGACCATACTTAACTGATGGAAACAGGGTAGGTGTGTAGTTGTTTTGATTTTTCTGGGTTTAAATTAACCATGTCAGAGCTTTTGAGATTTGTTTCCTTTGTTCCTTAGAATAATGCAGCTTGTGTGTGCTGTATGTCTTTAGAGGAGCAGCCGTCAACACGTGCCTGGCACAACCAGTAATACCCTGTGCTGGGTGGAGCAGAGGTGGGAAATGGTTTTCCATAAAACACAGTAGGAGTTACCTTCAAAACACACATAGGTATCACCATAATGGCCTGGCACACCTGAACTCCACATGCACCTGTAGAGAGGCCCCTGAATGAGTTTCTGATTGCTTTTTGTGTTAGGGTTTGGTATCAGAAATTGTGTTTTGTGGTAGAAGGGCTGATGTTTCTTAGAAGCAGCTGCGCCAGCAAAGCCCCCAGGAAGGCTCTCATGAAGGCACTGCGAGACTGGTCCTGCAGGGCACAGCCCCTCACCCTTTTTGGCAGTGTCACTTCTTCAGTAAGGGGCTCTGGGGGCTGCAGGGGATGCTCAGTGCTGCACTGCCAGCCGTGTTGCCCAGATCCTTTCTGGACAGGGCCCTGTGCCGCTGGGCACTGGTGGCGGCAGCAGACAGGTCCCCCCACAGCTCCTGCTTCTCAGGGGGAGCTGGGTAGTGACAGACACTGCTAAAATCCTTCATTAATCTGAGCCTTCACCGCAAAGCTAAGCCTTCGCTCTTCCTCTCTGCCGAACCCAGGGCTGCAGGATCCTGGTGACACGGGGGACCCAAATCTGGCTCAGTGGTTTCAGGATGTGGCAGGACCAGGCTTGGGGAAAGCAGAGAGCTGCTTTCTCCAGGGTAAACCCACCAGCACGAGTCCTTGCCAGGCAGGCTCATAGCTGATGGGGGGACTGGGGCCACAGGAGATGGAGGAGCCCTGTTAGCTTGGCTGGAAGCTGTTCTGATGCTCAGTTTTGCAGGTTCAGGCCCTGCTGGTGATAAAACCACAGTTCATCAGAGGGAGAGGCTCTGTGCAGAGCCTCTGTGCTGACGAAGCCCCTGGGGGACAAACCACGTATGCACAGGAAGAGGTATCTCGGTGCCTAATTGCTATCAGAATTAAATATGTTTGAGGATCTCAGCTCCCAGCAGTGGTAAGCACGAACACCTCCTTTTCCTGCCTCCAGAGCCGGTGGGCTCTGGCATGCTGGCTTGGGGTAACACAGCTCTCCTGGGCTCAGTAAGCCCTGTGCAGGGATAAAGGGGGATATTTAGGGCACGGTGCTGGCTAGCAAAGGCCAGCCTGTACCTCTGCCCTATCTCAGCTGCCCACGGCACCTGGTGCTTCACCACGGGTGAATTGCTTGACATTGCTTGCAGCTATCTTCAACAAGCAATTCCATGGGCATAAGAGTTTTGCAAAAAGACTCTTGTTAAAACTTCCAGCCATTCCTGTAGAGATGGATGTGCATGTGCAAGCAGGGGATGGTCCCTATGTCCCTGCTGGATGCCAGAAGTAAATAAGAGTCCAGCCAGTTTTAAACTGCAGATTCACATGTAAAATGAGATTCTTTAGATTGCACTGCATTTGGTTAATTAAGCCCAGCCAGTGCTCCAAAGCCCTTCACATACCTCACCCAGGGCTGTGTGCAGATTAATTTTTCAGCTATGAGCTGCCAGGGAGGTTTGGCAGCGTCGGGGCAGAGATGTGCTGTCTCAGCTGAGGGCTGCGTGTAGCTCCCGTTCTCAGTCTGGCATCCCGGGGCAGGAGATGGAGCAGAGGCAGTCTCCAACCAATCTGCACAGCCTTGGGGGTCCCATGGAAGCATGTGCAGGGGTAGATTAATGGGTTGCCCTTTAACTATAAACCCATTCAAATTTACAAGGGAAATGTGTTTTCTCATCAGTAAAAGCCAACACCCCACCCCACCAAACAAAAAAACAAAAAACAAAAGCCACAACAAAAACCAACCAAAACACCACAAAAGAAAAATGTTTGGTGCTAAAGACACTCCTGGCAGGATGCATAGTATGCCCCTAGGCAAGAAATATAACTGCTCACCTAATGCCCTGTTATGGAAACATCCCCCTGATCAAGCAGAGGGGCAGTGGTACCTGGATGGGGAGTCTGTTGGTTTTCTTGTACCTGGAAATGAAAATGTCTTGCAAAAGTTATGCTGCAGAGATGAGAAATAGCAATGGGGGAAAACAGCCCAGAGGCAGACCAGTCTGTAAGCGACACTTTCTGAGCTGACACATGGAAGCTTTAGGTGATACTCCAGGAACCTGTGCTGGGGTCAGGAGCAGTGTGGTCACAGCAGGGCTAACCCAGTGCCATGCTGTGAACCAGCCTGGGATGCAGGGTTGGCCTTGATTCCTGCTCAGGATGTAGAAAAATTTCTCCTTGCAGCACTGAACCATATGAAGGCACCAATTTGGATAGCGGGAGAAGTGGATGCTACTTCATACTCCATGGCTGTTTTCCATCTGGTCATATTGAAGGGACTTACACAGCGTCTGGAGCAGTAGCCCAGCTCTAGATTGGCTGCAGGCATTACTGCATCCCTGGCTGTGGTTGCAGTGAGCTCCTGTAGTGCCCTTTCTTCTGCCCAGTCCTTCCTTCTGCTCTCAGTTCCTTGAATGCTCTGGAGGGGTTGAGGTATTAGGGCTGGAAAACAAGAAACAAACTCAAGATTGCAGAAATCACCTTGATGGTAAGAACAGGAAGAACTGGGTAGGTGAGCCAGCTCATTAATTAACTGGTTCCCTAATTAGCTTTCAGGGGAGCCTGGGATTGCTATATTTGAAGTGCATGTACAAAAATAAATGGCCACTTGGAACAAGTGCCCGTGGCACACTCGTAGCTGGAGCCAGATGTGTGCTCATTCTGCATCTGCACAGTTGCTCTGACAGCAGCTGGTAGGTGGTGTGTCAGATGACACCCGGGCAGGGGACAACCTGCGCAGGAGTGCCCTCCCATACAGCACGGCTGCAGGGAGCCTCGCTGCTTTCACCCCCGGGGGTACCACTCTCTGCTTACAAGCTGAAAGCTCCCAGGTTTGGGTGAAAGGATGGTGCAGACATGCACCCTTGCTGGTCAAGACTTCTTCCCTGTTGCAAACTAGTTTTCAATCAGCCTCTGCAGCTCTTTCGGATTTTCTTGCACGGCTCAAGGCGGTTTTGGATAACACGGGGCTGGTGGAGTTAGTCTGGTGGTTATGCTCAGCATCTCATTACCAGGTGCTAAATGGCAGCAGACCATCTTAGCTCAGGCGCTGGAGAGGATTCAGCCTTCAGCAGGAAGGGAAAGGCAGCGCACAGCGGCTTTGCTGAGCCACCCCTTCCCCTCCGCAAATATTTATGCTTTAAGCTTTCTCGCTTAAAGGCCTAATTGGAGTCTAGGTGAGCCGGCACACTACAAGAGAGCCTAATAGAGACATTGCAGTGCTATTAGCACAGATGGTTGTCATATGTATGCAAATGAGGAGCAAATTGAATTTGGTGTCCCCTCTCACCAGCTGTCCTATCAGCACTGGCTCCTGCAGCAGCAAAGACACTGCCACTGCTCTGCTAATCTGTCATCGCAGATTAATTACAACTAACACATTAATCATCATTTGTTTCCCGGTACAAAGGAAGTATCTCGTTCTTTCAAGTGCATTCTGGTGGGATGGGGTGTTCCAACCTGGGAAAAGAAGAGAAAGGGAATGAGGGCCCGGCAGGTTCATTAGTGCCAGCGCCCGGGGCTGGGGCCACAGGAGCCTCATCGGGACTCGCTGCTCCTTATGGCAAGCCAGACCCCACCAGGGGGACCGGGAGCCCCAGCCGCCTGCCAGGAGCTCCTGGGACGTCCACTTTGCTCCATGATCCTACCCGGGACACATGTTTCTCTGCTTGGCTTCGTCCCAAAGCGATGGTGTCGCTCCTTTCCCAAGCTGGCAGCTCCAAGGGAGTCATTAGTGTTAGCACAGACCTGAGCTGCTCCCGGATAAAGCAGCTGTAATGGGTGTGCTGGGCCAAGGAGTCCCTTCAGGATGCTGCCACCCTTTAGGCAGTGGCACTTTTACTGCTGCCTTGGGTGGGAAGAGAAGCAGTCATTTCAGTCTCGCCACTAATTTTGACATCTTGATGAAAAGCAAAATAATTCCTTCTGGGTTTTTTTTCAAGTGAAAATGTTGCAGCTGAAACATTTTACGGACCTCTGGAGCTAGGTCCCACTATGTTTTTGGACAGAATTCTATTCTCTCACATTTTTTGCATTTTTGTGCTATTTATTTAACTAACTCATAATTTTCCTTAGTTCTCCAGTAGCTAAGTGTTTGGACTGTTGCCTCTGCTCCATGCATGGTCTCTAATACAGTAATCTGCAGTGTACTGATGACAAACGTTAATGATGTCTATTTAATCAGCCTGTAGAAGCCCAGATCTCTTGTATCCCAAGGGCTGGAGAGCTGTTAAAGCCAGGGTGAACAACTTCAAGCAGCTCAAGCCAGCTGGGACCTCTCTTACAGGGAGCAGTAACTGGGCCAGACAAGGTTTTTCAGCCATCCTGGAGGTGTTTTCATGTGTCCTTCTGACACCTAAAACTATTCCACTTGCTGGGCTGCTCTGCTGAGTCATTGTCCAGGATTTACCATCCTCTTCCAGTGCATCTCCCAGTAACTCACGCTGGGTTATTGCTGGTTTGAGGGCATTTAATGAAAGCCTGGTGATGGCATCACCTCAGCTCTTAACCTGGTCCTGTAATAGCACAGGTTATTGCTCTGTATGTCCTCTGCTCTGAGGCCCACCCAAGCATCCCGCCCTGGAGAGGACTTCTGATTATTTTGGGGCCATGAAGCGGCGGCTGTTAAGGCAGAAGGAAAGACATGGCACCTCCACACCTCACAGCAACACTGGCTTTATTGTCTGCCTTCCTGATAGCATTTATATTAAGTTTAGTAGAAGTAACCCTAGCTCTGGGACAATTCTGCAGTGGAGATTGTCTGTCAAGGTTATAAACCCAACTGCAGAGAAATTCCCAGACAAGAAAACGCAGGAAGGTGGAGCTGCAGGTGGGGGAGTGGGTCAGGAACTTTTGAGTAATAACCATTACTGAAGTGTAATTATTCCTAACCAGGCATAACCAACAGCAGCAATTCAAAGACACAGTACACAGTCACCCTTTCTGTTCATCTAGCATGAGCCATGTAACCTTCAGAAGGAAGAAAAAAACACTTCTGTGATGACCTATGAGAAGGGTTAGCAAGGAAGGAAGTGTCTGCGGAATTTGGCAAGAGAAATAAATGGAATATGCACTTTTATTTTGTTCTAAAATTTTATGGTTTGTTCAGTTTCTCTTGTGTCTGATCTGATGTCACCATCCTTGTAATCAGAAATTGCATTTTCTGCTGTTCTGATTGGCATGCCTTGTTCCTAGGGAGCCTAAGCTGGTCTGGATGGCAAGGGAAGGGAGAAGGGGCTGTGTGGGGAAAATTGCTGGTAGCTGGAGAAAGCAAGCCCAGATACTCAGTAACTCTGTGCTTTTATAACTCTTCTACAGGAAAGCTGAAGAAAAATGTAGGCTTCCAAGAGATGGAAAATTCTAATATCTAAACTTCTTTTTTTTTTCTGAAAGTTTTCCATCATACTAAAATACCAAGTTTGTTCTGAGCACTGAAAATGTATTTTAGTTTGCCCAAAGTGCAGCAGTGTCCCTCATGCCAAAACAATTTCCTACGGTTTTCTCCCTGGGATGAGCAGTTTTGAGTCCTGGTGCCACGGTGTCCTGAGGCTCGGTCTGGTCCCATCCCAGTGAGCAGTGTGCATGCTGCTGGGATGGGCAGAGTGGAGGGCCCCATGGCATGGGGAGCCTGGCCAAGGTTTGGGGACAGGGACATTTCCAGTTTTTATCAGGCAATGGAAATTTAATACATTTCTGAACGCTTCTTGACTAGATTAACAACGTGTTTTGTGTTGAATTGTCCAGGAACGGAGGATTTGGGGTTGATTTCTGGTCAGGGTACAGAAAATAATTTTCTTCTCTTGCATAAACTGCTCATCGTATCAATATCAGGATGATGGTGTCAGCCTGTTCCTGCCCCAGCCTCCTGCCCCAGGCAAGCGGTGCCTGGCTGTGCCATAGAGCGAGGCAAAGAACCACTCAGTGTGGGATGTGTGCAGTAAGAATCATACCCACCAAAATGTGAATGTTCACATCACTGTGGGGTCACCAGGAGCGGTCTGTGGGGTGACATGGCCTTGGCTGTGGTGGATGTAATGAAAAAAGGTCGGGAAATGCACAGTATGGTTCAAGCAGATCACAATGTAGTGTCTTCAAAGGTACTCCGTGCACGTGGTTGCAGCAGTTTCTTGGTATCTTGAAGTTTGTGGTGTTCTGCTGTTAAACTCGACAGACGCTGACACTGACATTTCTGTGGAGGTGGTATTTAACTCCAAATTTCAGAGAAGTCATCCCATCCTCAGAGGGGTGGCTTCTGCAGTTAAAACCTAGGCCCAGTGTAAAGACAAGTGAAGCATAACTGCGCTTCAGGACCTCTGCAATAAGCAGCCGTGTCCTGTGTCTCTGACCAGGTTAGATCAGTGCCACAAGGAAACCTCAGACCTGTCTGGCAGCTTTAAACCTCTGCTCCCTCCGGGCCTGCCTGCCACCTGGCAGCTCCTCGGTTACCTGGACCCATGTTCAGGCTGGTGATCCAGTTTCTTGTAGATGAGTGATAATGGGATTAGTGCCTCCTCCACCCAGAGCAGGACAATTGGAATCACATCAGTCGCTTCATCCTTAATGAAAGAAATGTTTGTCACTGCTTGACATGTTTACTCGGTAAGGCTGAGCTATTTATCTGTGCAGGGTCCTCCAGCTGATAAAGTACTGCCACATCATATGAAACCCATGCAAGCACAAAACAAAAGGACAAGGTGTACAGCAGTGGGGATGCCTTTGAACAGCCGAAGTGGATGTTTCCAGTGGGTTTCTTGCACAACAGATGACACTTCAGGCTGATGCGACTGCTGCAAGTAAACTGTCACGTTTTACCTGCTCCCTGGGAAGCGCTTTCCTCTGATGTACATGGTGTTCTCCCTGGTCATGGCATGGAAACTCAGATATTCCTTCTGTCTGTCTGGGTTTGAAGTTGTCTGAGGTTGGGAGCATTTCTGGTAACTTCAGTCTTTGTACCCAGCCCTTAATGCGTGCTGGGCCAGCAGGATGCATGGGAGGAGCACCTGGGGTGAGGGCAGGATTTGGGGGCGTCCATGAAGTTTTGTATACTTTGTGCTGAAGTTCGCTGTGGTCAGAAAGGCTTTTGGAGTGTGATGTTCAAAAGGATCTTTGAATAGTTGTGCTGAATGCTCTAAGTTGTGGTGAGGGTTATGTTAAAATAGTGTCCCTTTTTGTCAAATATGTGTCTAGACAGCAAACTCTTACTCGTGGCTGAAGAGTTTCCCTCCTGGCCTCATAAAAACATATCATCACCTTTAAAACATCATGTTTCTGGAGGAAAACGTTTTCTGCTCTGGAATTATAAAAAGCACCTGAGCATCACTGCATGGGGAAAATCAAAGAGGAAAAAGATTGTCTGGTTTTCCAGGGAAGTTTCGGGCAGCACATGGGGCATCATCAGCTTTTACTGGAGTCGGTCTTCCAGCATTTCCAGCTTGTTCTTTACAATCATCCAGATTTCATGTAAGAGCATCCCCTTCTTTCCAGAGAGGGCAGTACCTGATAACTCTCCGTCGTTGTGCCCTTGCCGCAGTCCCAAGCTCCAGCAAAGCCCCTGGCAGACCTCCCTCCACCCTGCTGCCCAGCTGCTATGGCAGGGAGAGCGCTGGTCAACGTTCGTCGCCTCCTGCTTTTGTTTGCACAGGCAAAGAAATGCAAAATGCATCCCAGCAAGGCCATAATGCAGTTGGTGACACCCCTGGCACACAGCTTTTCAGATGACAAGGTTATTGCAGCAGCCATCGGCAGCACCCCGGCTTTGTCCCGAAGGCAGTCTCGGTGTTTTGTTTGCATTCCAGCCGTGACGCTGGGGCTGCTTTTACAGCTTGAAATATATTCGGATGCAAACACACATGCAAGTTGCCACCACTTGTGCCCGAGCCCTGCTGTCTGGATAAACAAAAATCTATTTTGGATCAAAGTCCCCCTGCATCCGCTCTGTGTGTGTCTGTTTGTAAGCGAACAGCTTATTGAGGAGAGCAGGCTGTAAATTCAAGACAAAACCTTTTCAGTGATCCCCCAGCAGTGCCTGGATGCTACCCAAATCTCTGCTAATTGGCCCCAGGAGACCCCCCCCCATTCACTGCACCCTCATCAGTTTTCTGAGCCTAAGAGCGGGGATAAAATCCCTAGATGGTGATGGGGAGCACTTTGTATACATGTAAAAATATTATCGGTCTGGGTATCAGCTCGCACCTCCTATAACTAAAGAGCCCACCCGATGTTGACACCACCAGGAACACCCAGTTTGCACCAGCACAGACAAAAGGATGGGACTTGTACCTTGGGCTGGGTTTTGCCCAGTGTTTTCCAGGCAGAGCTGGAAATGGGGAGCAGGTGGAAAGAACTGAAGCTGGCCCAGGGTATTTTTGACAGCGGGTAACAAAGGATTACCATTGAAAGAGTGAGATTTGGGGCTTTCATGCTGTTAGCATAATAATGAACTGCCAGCCCCAAGGTAGGCGAGATGACCTGGAAGACCAGACTTCCAGGGAGCGATATCAATCACTCCTGAGCTCATCGACCCCATCCCTAATTTGCTAAAAAGGCAATGATTCTGCCAGCAGTACTGGGGTATGTGGCAGGAGAAGGTTTTCCCCTGAATTAGCTCCCACTCCAGCCTTGGAAGCAGCAGCCAGCCAAAAAAAGGGCAGTTTTGATCCGATGAGCATTGGCACTGAAGGTCTTGCAGGCTGCTTCCTCCTGTGAACAATTTGGTTTGGGCCCCTGTGCCACGATCCCAACACCATCTCTTCTTTCTCTGTCTGGTGCTTGATGAGGTTCTGGCTGGCTTCTCCTACGGGTTTGTGTCAGCTGAGTCCATCTCTGCCCTGTTTACTTGATTTCTCCCAATTTGTAGCTTATCAAAACTTTACTAGCAGAAGCAGCCCCAATTACAGCGAATGCTGGAGACAGGGACTGTGCAAACAGATGACTTTTTCATTTCACGGCATAGCCCTCTTCCCAAGATAAGATTCATTCTGAGTTTATCTTAAATTAATTTGCTTCCCACATGAAAACTGTAAATATATATTTTGTAAGGGTTTTTTTGGTCAGGAAAACATTTCATTTGTCTCAGAATGCAGTGCTTGGTTGATTCCCCTTTTAATTATTGAATGTGGTCATCTTTTGAAACAGACCTTTGTTTCCAAATGAAATGTCAGAATTTTTTTTACTTGAAAATATCCAGGAAAAAGTGTTTTGATGTTTCATATTTTTTTCCTGATTTTGGTGCCAAAAAACCCAATTTAATACGAGCTTGCTATTTGTTTCAGTCAATTGTATTACCATTGTTTAATGAAGAAATGCTTTCCCTTGAAAATATCAAACCGGTTGTCTGGGAGTGGAGGGATGTTTGGTAACACACCAACCTATTGCAGGTGCTGTATAGGCACAGGAAGGAATTTGCATTGCTGCAAAGAGCCCGTAGCCGATGGGTAAAAGCAAAGATTGCTTTTCCTGTGGTACAGCAGGGAGCAGAGGCAGAAGGTGAATAGCAATGAAGGACATTTGTGGCAGAGCAGAATTTTGAGTGTCTTCCTCTGGCAGCACAGGATGGTTTATGGAAGATGGAAACTAGAGTTATAAATATGAAAACTCTCATTTCTAACCTGGCAACAACAGTTTCGCTAGGGCAAATCTCAGAGATCTTACCGAGACCCCAGGAAGTATCTGGAAATGTTCCCACAACATAAATACACTTGACATCTGCCATTGAACAGTCTGTTATGTGAAATGGAGCAAAATTCAATGTTTTGTATCTGCTTTCTACTTTGTGGTGGTCTAAGTTCACTTGTTACATTCTTTAAGGTTTTTAATGCATTTTTTGCATCTTTGCTCCAGTTGGTGCTACAGTGACCTTGTGTCCAAGGAAAGTTGCTGTTGCCACAAGGGCTGGGATGGGGAGTTTTGGCAAGGCTGCAGGATGTTGCGAAACTGTGTTGTCCCTGCTGCCTCCCAGAATGACAAACAGCTTCTCCAAAGCTTCTGTGCCCTGGCCAGGCAGTTGGGGATGTGTCTCCTTCTGATGCAGATGTAGAAGGACATCCCCAGAGACTCCTCTCAGACTTTAAACTTGAGGTTTAACAGGTTTTCAATTGTCTATTCTTTTCTGGTTCGTGCTCTTTGTGCCCAGCACCTGACATGTAGAAAGTGTGCTTTGAAGGACAAATAAATTATCCTGGTCATGATAATAGTCATAAACTATTACACAAGCCTTGGAAATCACTCCCAAAGACCCTGGGGGAGATGGGTGCCCATGTTTTGTTTTGGCCAGAGCCTCAGTTCTTGGCAGATCCCCTCCAGGTTTTGGTGCCTTGCATGTCCCCCTCTTCCACAGAGCTGCACGGGTTGGAGGCAGAAGCTCAGTGTGGGCAGTTGCTTTGCCCATGAGCTTCAGCCTCTCTGCCCCAGAAGCTCCCAAGGAAGAGCCACCAGGTTCCCAGCAGCTGTGGTGTGGATGGTGGAGACGGGACCCAAGGGCTATGGAGAAACCTGGGTGGTGTGAGCACGAGCTGGTCCCACCAGGGCTTGGCCATTGGTTTCTGTAGGAGCTGCTTGGAGATTGGCAAAGTTCATCCTTCTGGGATGGTGACAGATCCAAACATCACTTCCAGCCTGCTTATATCTGCCTATAAATGACATGAAACCGGCCAGCTTGGGTTTTTCTGCTTTCAGTGAGTGTAGAAAGTAAATAAATTGACTAAATAACAGAGCAGTGTTGCCAGTTCAAGTGGCTGAGAATTGTGAGCCAGGGGAAAAAAAAAAATCTTAAAAATCATGTTATTTTGGGGAAACTGATAACAAGATATTTCTATTTGCCTCTTGTCTTTTGAGCCTGTTTAACTTGGCTTTTTTGTTCAACCTGGCTAGAAACCTATTATTTTGTTTAAATGAAAGATGATCCCGATACATGGCTGAAGAAGCCGTTGAAAAGCAGTCCTGCCTGCTTGCGCAAGAGAATTGCAACACTGGGGAAGAGCAGCTTAGAATTTAAAAATTCTTTCTCATCTAATAACCCAAAGTTGTTATTAAGCACCCGCAGTTAAGAGGGAAAGAAGTACACAGCTCCCACTTCAAAAGTGACTCTTGAATAGGAATGCCTTCACCATAAAACTTTGCATATTCAGTAATTCCTTCTTTGTGCACAGAAACCTCATTAAACTGTGGTCAGCTACCTGTCAGACTTGTTACTTGCTACAGGCTCCTGCCTTGCTGGGACGATTTCAGGAAGCATTTGCCAGTACACTGGTTTACTACATCAAGGCATATGCTCTGGGCAAGGTTTGGTCTCTGCAGCGGGTGAGTGTAAGCAAGAAAAAGCAGTGAGAGAAAGATGTGATTTGTCTTGTGGAAGCAGAATCAAGTCTGGATAAAAAAGGCAGCAGAGGATAAATGAAAACATTTGACTCTTCTGCTCCAGGTTTTCCTAGGCGTTTTCTTTTAATTGAGTGGACCATTGTTTGCTGAGCATAACCTCTTGCTTCTCCTTGTAAGTGTGCTACCCGCTTTAATTAAGGGGGATAAAAATGGAATATTTCATCTTGCAGAGGGGGCAGGAAGGGATGCAGCTGAGGCCACTCTCCCTTCTACAGTGCCACACAGCTTGATATAATCAACTGTCATCATTCATACTCACTCTGCAGCATAATGTGGGATGGGCAGCAGTTGCATTGGCTTAAAATAGCCCAGAGATGGCAACTGCTATGAAGCAGGGTTCCTCTGGGCTACACGAAACTGGATCAGGTCGTAGCGTGGCTCTCAGATGCAGAATGACCCGATACCCTTTTGGTGCACCCTGCCTGAGCCAAAGATTCACTGGGAAAGACAACACAGGGCTGAGCTTGGGGCTGTGGGACTGCGGGTGGGCATGTTTGCTGACTGTGGTTGGGGCAGTTGGGAGATGAAGTCAGAAGCAGAAGTAAGAGGAGATGCAAACTTTAATACTTAAATAAGGAGGATGCTGCCCATCCTATACTGGGATGAAACCCTGCACAGCGCACCGAAGGGATGTGGAACAAACACAGAGTCCAGGGCCCTTCAGTCCTGCAGGCATTTGCAGCGGTGTGCACTAAATAGTTAACTGCCTGTGTTACCAAGTGTTTCTGTGCACACTCGCTTCTCAGAGGATTGATGTGTTTGGCACATGCATACCTCCCTCCCGATAGTGCACAAAAACAGTGAGCTGCTTTGTGTGCCTGTACATGTGCGCCGTGGATTAAAGTCACCTTTGTGCTGAGGGTGAACATATGGTTTATGTATTTCAGAAAAGGGAACATGAGATTGTAGCATGATGTGTGCTGCACAGGGGTGAAACCATTTCAGAGCTCATTGTCTGGGTTGTTGGTTCTCCAGAGCCTGAAAGAAACGGGGAGATGGGTTAAACTGGGTAATTTCAGATGTCGCGTATGCTGTCCACCTTCCTTATCGTTCTTCATGGCATTGGCAGGAAGGATCTCGGACAGAATATGGTAGGGAAGGGATTGAAACCCTTGTTCAGGATTGGCAGGACTTCTCCTTTGGGTCATGCTCACATTAAACCCTCAAAACTCAAATGCACACACAGAGGGATGAATGCTGAGCTTCCCACCACTGCACCCAGGGATCTCCTTCCCTCTCACAGAAGATGAGGGGACAGGGATCCTGCAGGGAAAGGCAGGGGATGAGAAGATAGTTGAGGTTTCAGTTTCTGCTCAGTTCCTGTTGGTTTAAGGACCAGACCCAGAAAATAAAGATTCCTATTGACGTGAATGGATTTTATACCCAATTCTGATTTAACTTCAAACCAACTCTCAAAGCAGGAGCTAATGTGGACTTTATACAACACACAGGATGTTTTCACAGATACTGATGGGTAACATGCCCAATTCATTGATTGGGACTTCAGCAAATACATCTAGGTGCATACGAATACCTAGACCTGGAAATAAGCTTTTTTTTTTTTTTTTTTTTTTTTTTTTCTCCTTCCTATTGCTCATTCTTCCTATTATGGCATTTCCACAAGACATTGCATAAATCATGGGGGCGAAGCAGGTGTGGGAGTCTGGCAGTCTCAAGGAACAGTATATTTTTGCTGTCCCAGACTCTGAGGATTGCAGTAGATCTTCAGGATACTATCATATACAGCTTTTGCCTTTGTATTTTTCATTAGTTCTCTGATGGCCTTTCAAAGGGAAGAAACACTCTGAAAATGGGCTGTACAAATGCTCTATTTTCCATCTGGAGAGAGGATGTGATTTTTTTTAATGCCTGTGATTAGTCTGCACTAATTTGTTTGTTTGCCTGTTTGCTTTTTTTTTTCTCCCCAAAGTGAAACCCCAGAAAATCGTGTTTTGCTGCAAACTGAAAAGCAACCTTTTGTTTTCATGCCTTAGTAATTGAAGGTCTAAGTTATCGCTGCTACTGCCTTTTTCCCAACATTAAAACAGTAATTAATGCTCACTTGTCAAATGTGAGGGGATTTGAGCTCCAGTCTATAGGAGAGTTTCCTGATCATGCACAAGAACGAGACCGACCCCTCGGTCCCTCCTACTGTGATGTTTCTGTTGCATGGGCTATTTCAGCAGTCGCTCAGCTAGAAAGCGAGCATACGGCAGGTTCTCCAGCCTGGTGGTTAGGGCATGCATTTGGGAAGGAGTATTGCTCATCGCTTGCTTCAATGAACCTGACATTGAAAAGCTGACAATGAAAGCAGCTTTATTAATATTGCCAGCTCGGGCTCTTCAAAAATCATGTGTCAATCTCCTAAATGTTGAGACAGGAGAAAATACATCTGTATCTTTGACTTCTTTTTATTTCCCTTTTGGGTTGTAGGTTTTGAGGGACAAGTTTTCAAACTTTATCTTATGACCATGACCTGGGCTAGAGAAAGCTGTGTGCATAAACTCTTTCCTTCCCTTTACAACAATCCCCTTGGAGGGAGTTTTTCCCCCTCGTTTTATTTCAGCAGCACCTTTGTGCCCCTCAGCAGAGGAAACAACCTTTTACTGAAAGCACTTCCAACTCCAGGGAAAAAGAACCATCTCCTGTAAAATCCTTGCCTCCAAAGGGGATATTCATACCTCCCTTTTACTCTAGTGCTGAATCCAACTCATCACTTTAAAAAGAAATAACCTTGAAACGTCTTTTATGTATTTAGCACTATTTCAGACAGAGATGATTGCTCATGTTTAGTTTGCAGCAGAGCCTGACCAGATTTGCTCCCAGCGACCTCGTTTGAGCATCATTGTCAGGTTATTTTTTCTGCTTTCTCTCTATATGTCAATATTGAACCAACAACTTGCCATTAAATGAACAGGTCCCTGTTGACCTAGAATTTAAATTTCAACTTTAACCCATTGCTTGGAAAGATTCAGTAGCACTTCTCAGTAAAAAAAAAACCAACAACTTCCGTGAAGATGATGAAAGGGTATCAGAGCCTACAGGGATACACCAGGGCAGCCCAAAACAAAAGATAGAGCCATAGTGGGACAGTTTGAGCACTCTGTATTAGATGGTCAAATAACAAAGGCTGGGATCAATTTTAGCTTTCAGCTCTACCTGCTGCTCCTGGGTAATCCTACCCCACATTAACAACACCAACCAGTAGCTGCTCATGTATAATGCATCTTTACTAACCTGCAGTGAAAGGCACCAAAGTGTAGTACATGTGAGCAAGGTAAAAGAGGGAGCAGAGGAAGTAGTTATCCTCTGCTGCCTTCAGTTGACCTGACTCGCTCTTGAAGTCTCCCAGGGATGTTCTGGTCACGTACTGGAGATTGCAGACACAGGAGTGGGGTTTCTTCAGGCATTGCTCTCACACAACCCCTGCCCCAAACGCTGGGTCTGAGCCTGAGACAATCCCCTGGAGCTTTGTGCAGTGCACGTGGGCTCATCGCTGCACGGGGACAGATGAGGTGATTTGGGGAAGGTGCCATTTTGCTCATTCCCCAGTTCTGCCATTAAATTTAGAGGAATAGGGTCTCAGAGGCAGTTAAGCTAGCATTTTTTAAATTTATAAACAAAATAATCATCCTTTCCAAAGGCAGCAAGACATCTCCATGTATATAGAAAGAATACATGAAATGCAAGAAGCCTTCCCTTTGCAACTCATGGTGCCAGAATAATGAGCTGAAGTGGGTTAAAAGAGTGAAGTAGTTAAAAGTAATGCTGCTTTTAAATTCACCACATTTGAAGAAGTCCTTAAAGAATTCCTACAGATGCCTCAGTGACTGATTTCAAACCAGCTTCAGTTCAAAACATAACATGCTCTGACGTGATCCCAAGAGAGACCAACATCCATTTGTTCTTATTTTGAGTTGTTGTGCATAATAAGGTCATGTTCCAGAGATAAGACCACTCTAAGATGCATGACTTCAATTTTGGAAAATAATTCCCTTTCCTACACTGAATGTTTCATTCTTTTCAGGCTCAAAAGAGCTGAAGAAAATGAAACAGCCTTTAAGTAGCAGTCCTACGCTCACCTATGGCTTCCTACATCCCCAGTTGTAACCTTCACAACATTTAACTGATATTCCTCACTTGGATATTTTAAAGATTGGTCATGCCCATTAACATCTTTGTTCCAGTCCATGTCTTGTTGAGTGGTGTGGTATGATACAAACCACGATTCATAAAAGTCCCTTGGAAGTGGCTCAAGAGAGATTTAGGATTTTCAAATAGGTTTTTGAAATGTTAATGGCTGTTTAAGAACAACAACAAGCAATTTCAGCTAGGGATGATTCAGTCCAAAAGACTCTTAAAGCAAGTTGGTAGGAGTCAGACTCAGAGAAAACAGGAAAACTGGTGTTTTGCTAAAACAGTTCAGTCAGAATCACAACTTCTTTAGGAGGAAAAATATTCCCATAGATTAAAAAACACTTTCAAATCCAGATACTTTCTTGAGACCAGAAACTTTGCAGAGTAACTTGCTTGCACATAAGCAGGATGGGAGCAGTGGCTGGAGGTGGTGCAGCTTTATCTCTGTGATTGAGGGAGGCATGCCGTGATGGTTACACTGTCTTTGGGAGTCCCATCATGGTCTCTGATAGAAAAGAGAGTTTGTATTTGTATTTTGTTAGGCTGCTTGATCCAGCTGCACGTGATGCTACTGGCTTGCAGTGTGAAGTCCAGACTCCTCTGCACACAGCAGTGGAAGGGCTGAGTTCATGTTGATGGGAAGGGTTTGGTTTCTCACTCAAGTCCTTGGGCAAGTCACCTCATCTATGAAATGGGGATGATCGCATTTCTCTTCTTGTCAGAGAATTGCAAAATTAAGTGCACTAAGAACAAGAAGACTGAATAAAAGGATCTATAATAATACATAACAGACCTATATACAATAATGGGTCTGTAGGAATAATATTCTTGACCTGGTTAGCTTTGTGTATTCTCAAGTGCTTTGTCTTGACCAATGATTTAGCTCAAGCTAGCTCACATAATACATCCTCATGCCCTAATCTGGAAGAAGCTTTCTGAAGGGGAAAAGCCAGATTCCTTCATTTTAGTCTGAAAAAGATCGTCTAATTTAGGAAAACCAGCAGGAATTGGCTGTGTACATGCCAATGATCTTTGTAATGGGGATGTGTCGTTGGCTTTCCCCTCTTCCCCAGCAATAATCCTTAGCTGGACAGGCACTTGTGATAAAGTTGGCCTTGCAACTCTAGTCTCAAGAACAAGCTGGCGATTAAGGGGGGAATCCTGTGGACTCGTTGTAATGCAAGGAGTGAGACTGGAGGAGGAGGCTATGTGGAGGAGGGACCTCGCTCCTGGCAGCAGCTGGCATCAGGCTCATGAGCTTGTTGCAGGCAGCGGGTGCTCAGAACACAACCCTCCACACTCCCTCTGCGAAGGTGGCTTTGCTGCAGTCATGTATGCCTGGCACATGGTTTATGGCTAACAGAGCAAGCCTTTCCAGCAGGAAATACTGCAGCAATAACCTTACGAGTGGCCACAACCAAGCTGTAAAGTTTTCCAAGGCCACCGCTGCATAAATAACACATTGCAAAGGCTCGATTTAAAGCCCAGAGTCGTTGATGTTCCACAAGGCCAGAAAGCAGAGAGAGGCAATGTTGGGGCACAGTCTATTTCACAAGTGTAGGAACCGGGAAGTCTGGGCTGTATTTACCCAGCTGGAAGCAGGCTTCACATCTATTTATTCCTAGGTTTTGCCTCAGGTGCATACTCTCCCATTAGGGCTAAATAGCCGGAAAAGGCCAAATACATCTGAGGTCACTTTTGGCTAATTAACATGGCAACAAGTGCTGATTAATTAGTTTGAGCCTGAAATTAGCTGAGATAATTTTTGCAATGGCATAGGCCATAGATTTATGAGCACTTCTTCTCCAAGACAAACAATACTCTGAAAACATTGTTTGTGCAGAAACCTTCATTCACTGTGAATTACTACCTGGACTGTTCAGAACTTCAAAAGTAACTGTTTTATTTCATTTAAATGCACGTTTTTATTTCTTTTTATCTGATGGAAAAACTTACTTTACATGGCATCCAGTGATGATCACTTGCCTTATCGTGAACCGCTCTGCTTGATGTGTTCCAATATGTTAGATCAAGTTAAAAGAACTTTTGAGATTGAGATCCAGATTTTCAGAACTCCTGAATATTGCAGCAGGCAAAATGTGTTGAGGCCCTAGTGAAAAACCTGATGTCCTCTGGTCATCAACATGGTTAATACACAGACTTGCTGGCTTTAACAACTTGGTCCCTGAACTACCAATCTGGGTGCTGATTTACTACCGTACTAATGTGGGCTGTGGTGTACCTGGCTTCTGGGTATCCAGCAGTCCAGGCTATTGCACCTCAAAAATCATGGGGAAATTCCCATTACGCCTACACAGAGAAATTCTGCTCTTGGCAGCCTATAGGTGCACACTACAAACACTTTGTCAGACTGATAATTATAAAGTTGATGATGTATGAACAGTGATGTTTAAGAAATACTGAACTTTCTGCTTCAACACTTGCTGGTGCTGCCAGGTCAGAAAGCGTGCAACAGAGCTGACACTGCCAATGCTAAGGAAACATATGTGCCTACGTTACTACTGTGTGTGAGACCTCCCAGTGCCGTAGATACCCTGCCGCATGTCCCTGTCCTCCTGATGGAAGTCTGTCTGGGTGTGTGCAGCATTCTGCTTGGCCTTTGGCATTCTGATGGGCAGCTGATGAGGAGCCAAACGCCCTGTTTCTGGTCACCTCCCAGGCCAGGTCTCCAGAGCACCCTATGGCTGGGGCATCTCATTTGTGGATTGTTTTATCAGAAGGGCCCACCAGTGTGTCTGGATCAGGTATTCCCTTTGCAAGAGATTTATTTTGTATTTGGCTTTCATTGTCCACCCACCTGCAGCCAGATTTGAAATACAAACTTGCAAACGGGTGTAGCTGCCTTATGCCCCACTCTGAGAGATCAGCTCTGCTGCTGTTCCAGCAGGTCAAGAAGCAGGATTTCCTTGCCACGGGACTCTTTTAGCATTAATTTTGCTTCCAGTCCAAATCAGGTTAAAACCATGAGTGTTCACATTTCTCATGAGCTGGAGTCTATCAGCAGAGATGCACAATGCAGAAAACATCTGCTAACAAAAGAAAAATTCACAGAGCAGCTACAAGTGGCTACCAGTTCTCAAGTCCATAACTGACCCATAATGTCCTTGAAACAACAGGGGTGCCTAGAGAAGGAAAGATCACTCAGGTCTTAATGTGCCATAAACCCAGCAAATACAAAAAGTCTTAAATGAAGTGTTAGGGCTCAGTGACTAGCATCTGTAGTTGTCATGTCATTTCCCATTGGGTAAGGAGCTGTTTGTAACTCGGTGCTCCATCTATCCATCCACCCATCCCTCCCTCCCTCCCTCATAACTCTCCCCACCCTTGGCTGGTTTTGGCTGGAGCCCCTTGCAGGGCTGCAGTGGGTGCCAGGTACGATAACCAGCTGCCTGGGGCAGTTAAAAAGCTTCAGCTCCCTACAGAGGTTTGCATATAGGAGCAGACAGCATGAAGCAGTGCTGAGCTGCCAGACTGCTCTCTTGTACAGCCATCAGCCACCTCTGATGGCAGTCACAGAGATTATGTCCAGGGTGGCTTACGGGGGCCATTGGTATTTCACTCCAGCCCAGCCTGCACCAAAGTGAAAGCAGAGAACATCTTCCCTCACCATAGTGCATTTCTGAACTACATTAAACCTTGATGGTGATGATGATTATATATGACCCATCTCATGCAATTTTTTCCTTATTCAGCTTTCCCCTTTTGCCAGTTTGATAGGATTTTTTTTGTAAGTGATTATCTGATTTTAAAAAGTGCTGTCTAGAGGGACCCCATAAAAGTTTGTCTGAAGCACATTTTTGCCACTAAAGCCTCTTTAGTTGCAAGTTTTTCTCCCACTCCTCTTTTACTTTGAGCTGAAAGGAGCTGGCAGGGCTGGCTGTTGCCCAGAGCCAAGAAGCATGAGAACCAGTCTGGCAGGAGGTTTCTCTTCCTTGATGGGACTCTTTTCAAATGAAAATTTATGTGAATTTGCAGGGCCTTCATTAAGTGAGTCACACAATTAGTAAAAAGGTGTGTGTTGCAAAGGGTCTGTTCAGCCCAGTGGTGACAGAAGCCAGAGTCTCATAGCTGTCACGCAGAAGAGATCCTACAGCAGATAATGCTCATAAAGATGGAAACCTCAGAGAAGACTCTACAACCCAAAGTCCTTTGGATTTTTTTGCCAAAGACAAAGTCACTACTAGGGATGTGTCACTTCATTTAATTTCATTTCTGGGGATCGACTGCAAATCCATCAGAGCAGCCTACGCAGGGCAGCAGTTACATGCCATGAGCCCATGTTCTCCAGATAGTTACAGCTGAGTGTGTTATTCCACTTCACAGCTTGCTTAGATCCTTTCTGCACCACTGTCATGTGCTGCGAGATGGCTGCCTCATGTCCTGCCCCAAAAGGAACATGGATCCTCAGACTTAAGAGCATTGTGTTAAGTGTTTTATTGGGAGCTAACACAGACCGAAGTCTTCTGCCTGGATTTCCCTTGTCATGTGATTGCTCCAACATCCAGGTTACGCTCCTGTTATGCCAGAGCTGCTTCACAACATCTTGTCCCACGAGCCTACTTCCAAGCCATGTTCTTGCAGCTTGTCAAGCTTTTCTTTGCCACTTTCTCTTACAACACCTTTTCCCTTTTTGTGATTTCCTCTTTGAGCTTCTTTTACATGTAACCACAGCTTAAATCCTTCCCAGGTTTCATCATCCATTCTGCTGCTTCTGCTCTATTTCCTGTCAAGTCTGAGCTGGCTTTCTCACTGTGCATCAAGATATTGTCCGAGTACCTAATAGCACCTAATGCATTTTCTTCTCTGCATACTTCTGCATACTTGAGGGAAAACTTTTAAATTTCAAGCTCTCTCCACTGTCTTGCTGCATGCCAAGATAGTCTGAAAAAAAAAAGAAAAAAAAAGGTTTATATAAAACTGACTCTTTGCATTACTGGGACCCAGACTGGCCTGTGCAGCTTAGCAGAGGCTAATGGAGTCAGTTGGTCATTTCATTTCTCTCAGTAGTGAAAAGGGATCTCCAGAGAGCAATTCATCCCAAATACTTTAGGTCTGGATGAATCACTTTTTGAAAAGTACTTGTTTCTCTTTGGCTTCTACTATTTTCAGCCTGCTGGGACTTAAAAATTCAGTGTAGTCTTCAAACACCGACATCTCTGTTTGACATACACATGTACATCATGAACTGCACCTTGAACGGGGATGTTAATACTGATAACACCTTGCTAACTCTTAATTAAGACTAGACAGGATGGTAATGATTAATTTAGGCTGATCACAAGCTGATCTGATCAGCTGATCATATGAATTTAGGCTGATCAGATCGCAAGCTCAGGCTTTGGGGAGGCTTTTGAGAGTTGCATTGTGTGGTAGGTACTTGTTCCCTGGTTATGCCACAATAAATTCCAAATCAAACCATGAGCATATCTGTATTCATTTGACATTTGCATCAGGTCATGACAGATTTTAAGCCCTCATTGGTTCTTTAAACCCAAAGCACTACTTGCTGCACTGGATAGGCATTTGTCAGCGGAAAGTCCTTCAGTGGCCTCTAAACTCCACACCTTGCATGCAAGATGTAGCAGTAATAACAGATTGCTGCACATTTTCCTTGGTTTGTGGTTAATACACAGTGGAACTGGGAAATTAAACGGACCTATAAATAGCAGGTCTTATATATACACCAGAGCCTCCTGAGCATTGGACCACCTGTGAGGAAACCAGAGCTGGAGCTGAACACCTTCAGCCCCTCTGAAGGGACACTGTAATCAGGGCAAAGTAGTCATCCCTCCCTTCCCTACCCCCAGAAAGGGCCATAGGTGCCTGGCAGGCTCTGTGGGCAGGCAGGAGTCGGGTGCTGCCTGTTGGGATACAGCTGCTGGCAGCATCCTCTGGCCAGGGGGAGGGTGTACCCATGGATGTGCTGAGGTTTACAAGTGGCTTGGTGATGGCCAGCCCCCGTGGCTGCCTCTGTGGTGTCAGTCCCCCCACAATTGGAGCAGTTTTGGGTTGCCCTAACTTACCATCTTGCTACAAGGTGCTCAGGGGAGCAGGAGAGGACCTATGGGCTGGAATAGGCAGGGAGCTCTCATGCATCAGTCCTTTCCCTGTGCTACTCCCAAACTGGGGGCAGAAATGGAAACCAAGGCTTAGCTGAAATCAGCATTTCCTGGGTGGAAGCTGGAGGCTACAGTCGTTCTGGTTTTTAACTGGGAGAACAGAAGCTGGTTTTGTTACAGACATGAGCCTGCCCGGCCTGAGCCGAGCCCTGTGCACGCAATCCTTTGGTACCCAGCCTGGGCTCCAGCTGATGCAGTCACCCCGTCATGCTGCAGCAAAGGGGAGACAGGAAGAGGGCTTTGGGTGGAAGGATGAAAGAGTGGGAGGGGGAAATCGATTATGCAGGGAATGAGGAAGAGTAAGTGTAACAAAGGTTTGGGGATGCCAGCAGCTGGTCCTTAGAGCCCTAGGGCTCAGGCCATGTGGTTTTCTATGACTCCTTAGAGATGGTGGGACTTCAGCAGGCTCTGCCCTCACCAGGTCCTTCACCAGGTGGGCTCCCATGTCCCCACAAGCCCAGGGTTCACTTTTGTCTGGCTCCCTCTATAAAGAAGATGCCTGAATGCAGTTTGGATGGTGATGGGCTGGAGATAGACAAGAGACAGATCACCAAAGCATTATGTATGCATGCTTTGGTTCATAAGGAGGTGCAGGCTCCAAGTGAAACTTTCTGTGGAACAGCGCTCTGCTAGGAGAGCCAAGCTCCCCTTTGCATGTTTTCCTCTCCAACCTGGGCACCTGGTTTTGCAGGACTGGTAGGAGCTGCATACCTGGAGCAGCAATGGTCTGACATAGGTGATGGGCCAGAAGTGGGTAGGAGACATTCACACACATGCATGTGCCCACACACATAAAAGCTCATGAGCTTCATCCTCTAAAGAAGACAAGATGAAGAAGCATGGAGGGAAGGTTTAAAGATTCATCAAGCAGGGCTCAGTGGTGGCTCTGGTAATGTTGTTTCATAGGAATGAGTACATAATATTGCATACTTACATGTTTAAATCAGTCACAGCCCCTCTTCCTTCTCCACATGTAGATCACATCAATAGAAGCTTTATGCAGGCAGGAACATAACCTGGGGACTCGAGCACCAACACGGTGTCAGGGGAAGTTAGTGCAAATTGCTCCATCGGCTGGACATTAAAGCAGGGAGTGATATCACTCTTAAAATAAGAAACCTAACGTAATGTGCTTTAATAGCTGAATAATTGCTACGAGCAAAGAAGGAGGCTTTTGTGAAAGAGGATCAGTGAAAGCCAGGAGTGAGTGCTCATGACATCACGGCAATGCACAAGAGAAACTTTATTCCCCCAGCTTCGCAAAAATAGCTTGTCAAGCTGCCAGTCCCAGATAACTTGGTGGGAGACATTAGAGAAGAGTTAATAAGATGATTGATTTACAGCTGGAAAAAATTAAAGAGTCTGAAAATTGACAGACTGACATTGTTTGAAAGATTCGCAAGAAGCCTCCCCCACTTCTTTTGAAAAGGAGGTCAAATGCTTCCATCAGTCTTTTCCACCCAAATTTGGAACTCACAGCATTTCACCAGGTATTTTGGGGGACTCGCTGTCAGTTCCCCTTCATGAGAAACAGTTGTGAAACTATTATCATCCTAATTTAGCTGTGTAAAAATAGATCTTAAAAGTCTGTACCTTCTTATGGGAAGAAGTGAGTTTAAAATATTTTTTTTAATTTACCAGCTGTGGAACAGATCCAAAACCTTTATGAAACTTCTGCATTTCTTATTGCTGGATTTGAGTGCAGTGTGTTTTCTTTACTTGTTAGGAAAAATTGTCAACTTTGTCTCAACTCTGTATATATTTTTACGGTGGTTTGCTAGCACAAGGGAAACTAAGGGTCCTTTCACAACTTTTGGAGCTGGTCCATCATATTTTTTAAGAATTTACTTTGTAAAAATACTTATTAAGATTGAAACACATGGTTTACTGTTGATAGAAACAAAAACCCATGGACACTGTATTGTGTCTTTGCAAAGAAACAAACTTTCTTCTTAGAGTGAAATTTCTCAGGCACAATGGTAGAATCAGCTCCAGGAGCCATTTGCACCTCAGTTATCTTCAGTAAAAGGCAAATGCGTTAATTGAAAGTAATTATTGAGAGACAATACTTTTAAGTTTTCAATCTTCAACCACCCATCAGAGTTGTTAAGAACAGGTTTTTATTTTTAGTATCATTATGTTTGATCAGTCAGTAATACAGCTAACAAGGGACAAGTCTGGCTTTCAGAAATCTTTTATGGGTTTCCAAAGACATAAAACAACTTGCTTCAAACTGAATTTGATTCAGACTACACATGAAAAAACCCACCCTCACAAATGCATGTGCAAGTTGAGAATAATGGTGTAAGATGTAATAAACAGAAATAAGAAGGATATGATATTACAGATAAAGAGGAAAGAAAGCAAAATAAGGCCAAACATCAGCAATATACACTTTTGAAGTGACAACAAATATTATGTCATAACTCAACTCCATTATTGAAGCCACTTAGGAAAGTGTCTGAAAAACAGCAACACGATTCATGAACTTAAGTCTCTCTTAGAAAAAAAAACCTCTCTGTTAGCTTTCACAGGAGATAAATATCAAGCTATTTGGATTTTGGAGATAAATGGAAAGGCCAAGGTAAACTGTAGAGGGAGTGCAGCTGAAGAGGTTCGTTGAAAACTTTCTGGTGTTTCAGTCTGACAGACTCTGGAGGCAGCTGAGTTCTACCAAGAACCTATCTCTTTATTTAAGACATATTTAGATCTTATCTTCGTCAGACAAACTCACTGGTGTATCAAGTCTGTTGAGTTATCCCAACTTTTGGAGTCTTGTGGAGTAGATCTACTTAAAAAGTGGTGCTCAGTGCTGAAAACCTCCAAAACAACCCAACAATAACTCTCTCATGCTAAAAATACTCCTCAGTTTTACCTAAATGTATGCTGATATGTCAAATTAATTTAGCTTCCTCCTTTGGGATAAGAGCCAAGTGATACATGTGATGGCTTTTGAGTAAGGAGGCTTTTGACAATGTTTGGATTGATGCTCTTGTAACTTAGGACAGTGCTGTCTGGAGGTAATCCCTGTCTGAAAGGTGTAATTTGGATATACACTTGGTTGAAAACACCTTATCAGAACAAAACCAATCTGAACAAGCCAAGTATCTGATTAGGAATCTAGCAATGTAACATTCAGTAAAAACTGTAAAACGGTATGTTTAAGAAGAATACCAGTGTTCAAGTACCACATCAAAATTAATTGACCAAAGAACAGCATGGCATAAAAGTGGATCGGCAGCTAAACCTGGACCAATAATGCAATATAATGCCACTTCTCAGTCCGATCTCATTTGGGGATGTATGGAGGTAAATTCTTTGCTTTCTTAGCTTGTTTCAGATCTTGTCCAAAACACCTTGTCCCACTTTGAATCCAGCACTGTCAAAAAAGACATAGACAAGTTAGAGGCTGGAGGTGAGCAACGTGAGGTGCAGAAAGAACCAGCTACAGAGAGCAGCTAAGGAAGGTCAAGGTGTTTGGTCCCGAGGAGAGGAGCAGGAGGTGACATCATGACAGCAAGGAGATGTTGTAGGAGATCTGTGACCAGCTGGAGCTTTCACACTGCAGGAAGACAAACAGCAGCATTACTGGGTTTTCTGAGGCCCGGCAGAGGAGTTACGAAGTGAGTGGCTGAAACTCTTCATTTTCTCTGGAAATCTTCTTAGAAAACCTCATTATAAAGTTCATGACCAGTGCCATTTCCCAGGTGGGGAGATGTGGGGGCCTGGCTCTGGCCCTGGCAGCAGCAAGGTCCCAGCAAGGGCTGCAAGGTGCAACCAACAGCGAGGGACATGGCTCTGCAGTTGCCCAGCTCACATCCACCCATACCAGCAGGGAAACGGCAATCCCAGAACTATCCTGGCCCATTTTTGCAAGAAAAAAATAATGGGGCTGTAGTAAAAGGTACATATCTAATGTCACAGCCCTCTTCCCGCTCGGCAAGCATCTGTATTCTTCATCTTCATCCAGAGCATTTTCATAGTACCAATTTATTTTTAATGAAAACATTTTATTTTTTCTCATAATATTATTTCTTACTGAACATTTTCAAAACACAATGAAACTTTTTCTTTCCTTGTATCCTTCTTGGGTTTTAGTATTTGACTTTTCTGGAGAGGTGAGGTATGATCACTAGTGAAGAAACAGGCAGTCAGGCAAGTCTTTTCAAATGCCAGACCAATCGTTATTTTACCGTTAAAAGCCCAACTAAAACAGAAACCAGCAGCTATGGGGTGGGAGACATGGAGAGATTATTGCTAAGAAGAGCAAAACAGGGGAATAAAATGTCTAGCTGTTGAAAAGTCCTTTCCATAATGACACAGTTCTCTCTGTCCACAGATGACAGAATAAATTTAAAAATATTTCTGCCAGCCTTAAAGATACTGCTTTAGGAAATCTAAGGTTGCCTAATGGACTGGAATATAATCTCCATGTTTTCAGTTTCCTCCATCTTACCCAAATCGTTCACTTCAATAATTAAAGGATAATGAGCCGAACAGTTTTCCCCTTTATAACAAACCCTCTCTGGATAAAGATTCAAAATAATAATTAAAAAAAAAAAAAAAAAAAAAAAAAAAAAAAAAAAAAAAAAAAAGGAATCCTGTCTACTGAACATGCTTGCAGATAATAGGAATATCCTTCACTTTTCCTCTCCTGGGGTTTCCAAGCTGCCATCTATCAGTCAGCTGCCATACCGTGGGGATGTTATTAGGGGCCGATGAAGAGGCTGCCCCTGTGTGCAGGATGATCCATCAAAACCCACGGTCCCCGTACAGTTGCAGTCCCCCTCCTAGGAAATGGGTTCGTATGCATCCATGTGGAGAACTAGAGAACCTTATTGATTAGACAGAAAGAAAAATGGGCTAATCCTAATTATAGAACTTCTTAAACTTTTCTTGACCTCTCCCTGGTGCCATCACTTCTTGGAGCCGCTCCCTTGCCCAGCCTGTAACAAGGACCAGGGAAAGGCAGGGCTGGTGTTACCCAAGTAGTACGGGAAGGGGATTTTTCACAAAAGCTGTCTTTTCTGCATTTTTTAAAATCTAGTGGAAAACCCATAGCAGCCCTAACCAGTTCAAGCAGGAAAACATCCCTGGAGCTTTATGTTCAAATGCATGTGGATGGATTCACCCCACTGAGCTGCAGACATTTCCCTGGGGAACCCAAGGCAATGGCCGTGACCTTAACTCCCTGTCCCCAGCAGGGACATGTAGATGCCAGCAGCAGGTAACTCAGTGATTTTCCAGTGACGCCAGGCCCCGTGCAAGCAACAGCTCTCCTGCCCTGTGCCCAGCACTCAGCTTTCTCCTACAAGGAGCCTGACCCCCTTCAAGCATCTTACTGACAGCAGGGCTTTCACAGGACCTGGACTTTAAAAAGTGGCTTGTGTAGCAGAGGTGTCAATAAAGAGAGATCAGCACTTAATATTTTTAAGGCGATAAGTTCATTCTTTCTGCTTTTCTCCTAGAAACTGCTCAAAGCCCATCCCCTCCCCTTATCACAGTCTGCTGCCTCTGGCCACCGGGGGCATAAATAAATTAGTTATGAGTTTTTCCAAGCAATAAACTTTCTTTTTATTTTTTTTTCCTAAAGAAACACAGCAGTATCTAACAGCTTTCCATGCTGGAGTTTTGGAGCTTTTCAGAGCCATAAAATATTTATTTTAGGTTTTTTTCCATTAGGTCTTAATTCTCAATTTTTTTTTTTTTTTTTTTTTTTTTTTGGGGGGGGGGGCAAAAAAAATAATTTGTCCAATTAGAAAATTACCATCATGCACAGAGTGCACAGAACTTTTCTGAAGGAGAGAACTGAGCACATAGGGAACCAAGCACAAACTTTAAAAATCCAGAACTGTTTCTTTTTCCTTCAGAGAGGTTCAGTTTTAGGAACTGAACAGATTGAGATTCATTCATACTCATTTCTCTTTCAACCCAAAAGCAAAATGGTGTTTCTTATTCTTTCCTTTCAATACCAATTTCTTTTCTGGGCCCTAGTTGCTGGACTGAGCCCTGCTTGGCTCCCAGTTGCATGTGTCATCATCCTGCCATCCCAGCCATGCACCTTGGAGTGTGGCTTTTGCCCTGCACACTCAGCCCAGGGCAAATAAAAATTTGAAGACCCAACTTCAAACTACAATCCTAGGACTCTCTACTCAGACCCTGATGTCCAAAGATGTCCTTTTCCTTAAATGTAAAAGCTCTGAAGTGCTTCTGTCTGTGCCAGAGTATCCAGCCTCCTGCCCTGCACTCCACACAGGTCTCAGGGTCTCTTGGCTCAGCTAGGAAAGAGCGGAAGGTGGACTGGGAAAAATAACCCAAAATGAGTGAAAACAGGGAAAAGGAGATGTGTTTTGTCAGAGCAAAGCTACCAATGAAAGAGGTAAAATGTGAAAAAAACAATTCTTGGTGTCTTCTCATATGACAAATAAGCTTGGCCAGCATACAGTGTGGTCTGCCTTGGCACAAGTGTAACTTATAGGCAAACTATGGGTAGAAATTTGCCCCCAGGAAAAGAGTGAGAAATGGCCTTATGCTGCATCCCAGATGTGGTACATAGGGGACAGGAAGTGAATGGCGATATGGATGAGAGGAGGCAGCCTGTGGGTACCAATTGGTGTGGCCCTCAGTGGGAATGCACAGATTTATGCCAATTTGTTCCAGACTGAATGCCAGCAGGGGAAACAATTTTGGCACATCTCAGTCCCTGTCTAACCACAGAAAAATTTCTCCCATGACCCACTTCTGTATCAGGACTCTGCTGACATATCCAGGGCATCACAGTGCCATGAGGTGTCACCTCACTGTCCCCGTGGAGGCAGCTTTCTGCCTCCCCCTTTGCCGATGGAGAGGCTGGAAGAGAGCTGCAACCCAGGGAGCAGCACTCAGCACATGCAGTTAATGACCGATGAACACCACTGTAATGTAGCGTGGTGGGGTTAGAATTCGCCATAACCTTCCTCATTAATGACATGCAGTTAAAGGTTATTAATTATGAACTCGTTTGTCGACATTAAACTGTTTTACTGTTCAAGAGGCAAAGCTGGGCTGGATGCAAAGAGCTGGAGGTTCATCCTTGCCTCCAGTGAAGCAGTCACTCTCTGTCAGCACTATCTCCATCCCCACCCCCTCCTTGTCCTCCAGTTTGGGAAATAATTTGCATTTTTCCTCTGAAAGCATTAATTGAGAGGAGAACAAACGGAGTCCCAGGCAATTTGAACAAGCCTCATTACTGACTGAGGGCTTGTTTTGAATCAGCAGCCGTCAAAACAACAATTGCAACGCCCTGGCCCAGCACCAAAGCTGTACTGGGAGGGCTGGTGGGAGAGATGAGGGTTTTGTTCTCGGGGAGCCAGTTGTGCACCTTTAATGATGACTATTGCAGCCAGCTCCTGGCGGATTGCTGCACAGCCCAGTGCGTCCCTTCCCGCATTAAGGCCTTGTTACCCAGCAGCAGGACGAAAACCCCAGGCAGGGACAAGCCGCCCCTCCGCGCCGCTGCCCACCGTGCAGGGGGGCTCCCAGACAATGTCACCCTTCTGTGGCCAGAGACCACCCGCAGCAGGAGATGCCACTTGCAATTAGGACGTGTTTGGTTTCTCCCTTGCCTGACTTTCTCCCAGGTGGAGGAGAGCCCCAGCCTGAGCCAGGGTGAGATGTGAGCAAAGCTCTTTGCAGAGAGCCTTGGCCAAAAGGGCTGGAGTGCCTTCTGCCCTTCTGCACAGGAGGACAGAGAGCTGCTCGGGGGCACAGGGAGGGCTGCACAGGTTTTCAGCCAGGTTCTGCAACAGCTCCTGGTGACTTTTCTTTCCCTCTCTTCTCTTGCTTCTCTCATTTCCTTTCCTTTTGTACCAAATTCACATCTTCAGCTACTTCTCAATTCGTTCAATGAGATGATCTCATCTAGCTTCAGATCTGTTAGATGTCTAAGCAAGGGACACAAGTCAGTGGGGGGAGACAGGAGTCTAAGGCAGGGCTAAAGGTGTGCCTGCCTTTCTCCATTACCCTTATGGAGATCAGCCCATTGACTTTCCTCCCCACCTCCCTGTCTCACTGGCTTAAAACGCTACATTATCCTAAGCTGGCGGGTAATCCTTCAGTGGGTGAGAAGGACATAAGGGAACAAAAGAAAAGAGGGTTTTTTTGCAGCAACATCCAAGGCTGCTTGGACCCAGAGATTTTGCTCTCAGCCCACCTCTGCTTTCTTCCAACTACTAAGCAAAAGCTGATAAGATGAAAGCAACCAGGGATCAGTGTAAGGGCTAAAACTGCTGCCAGCGGGGCCAGCAGACTTTTCCCTGATGCCAGACCAGCTCTGTGGGGTGATCACTGAATTCGTAAGTAGCTTAGGGATATCCTTGCTAGAGGTAAGAGCAATCATTTCAACAGCTTTCTTTGTATTTGCTCTTTGTAACCTATGCTGAAATACAGCATGTAAGAGCAAAGGAGCCGTGCCTAGCATGCTTCAGGATAAAGGCTTTGCTAGCCTGGGCGGTACGTGTGCGGCTCATCACCACAACGGTTCTCATGCAAGTGCCCAGCTGATATAAAGTGGTCCTCAAACAGTCTAATTGTAACTGTTTTCTCTAAACATTTACAACCAACAAAATGTGCATGTGTACGTTCAACAGAGGGCCAAGGAGAAAAACAGCAGCTGCTCCCCACATTCCTGATGGAGCTTGTATATATTCCAGTGCTTTTTAAAGCATCTATTTACATTTGCATTTTGGATCCCTCTTCACTTCCTGAGGAGAGTTGGCCAAACGCAGCACTGGTGCAAAGTGGGGGCATTGCCCTGACAGCAGCACAGCCGCACTCCTCTCACCGGGTGGGAGGATGGCTGTTTTCTTTTTCCACGATATACACATGGGTCTCCTGCTTTCCTTGTCCTTACAGAAACAGGCACTGACACTTTGTAGCCTTGCTGGAGTGCCCAGACCATGGTCCATGCTGGAGGACTTTGTCAGGCTCATACCTCACGGCCACCCACAGCACCACCTGAGCTCTCACCATCCCCTGAGGCTTCCCACGCAGGCAGGGACGCTGCCCACACTCGCTGCCCTGAGCGCATCCTGTAATCAGGGCAGCTCAAGGCTGGCAGCCGTGGGAAACCACCCTGGACATCCCAGCGTCACCAGCAAACGAGCGTGGCAGCACTACAGCTCCTCTGCTTTTAAATTGGAGCATGGACACTGGAGCAGTCTTTTATATCTGGATAAATTATGCCAGCTCCAGCAATGAGCACAGACCCACCACGGAAGGGCCACAGGAGACGGTTTGGCTTTCTCCCCAGCAGGAGCCGTGGCTCAGCTCTTACCAGGTTCTTCTGAGAAATAATGAAGCGGCAACCAAACACAGGCTGTGAGGAAAAAAATGCCATCCAGCAGCTCCATGTTGGGCTCTGGAGAACAGTATTTTTGTCAGACAGCATGTGATAATTTCAGTCTTTCCCTGCTTAATGTTCTCTCAGAGCAGTACAAACCCCATCTCATTCCCTACTAACTGTTCATTCGGATGAGGTCTTATTGCCCAGAGAAACAATTTTGCCAAGGGGGGGAAAAAAAGACAGGCAGTTGTGAGTGTCCTCCTGGGATAACGCTCACCTCGGGAAGGCTGCACGCCGCTGGGATGCCTGTCCCCACTCTCCCCCGTGGGACATCGCCAGGCGAGCTGCCTCCAGCCAACTCGCTCCTCCCAGCATCAGGTGCACCTTGCATTAAAGCTGCCCGTGGGTCTTCTCGGTGGGATGTCAGTGCAGAAGCATCCCCTCCCTCGGGAAAGTGCTGTTGGAAAGGCTGGTCTGTGCTGGTCTGAAATGTTGGGACTGAAGCGCCCTCAGCATCACCCCCCCGGCAGGTCTCGAGGGGCGCAGCCCCCGTCAGAGCGGTGACACAGCCCGCGGGGACAGACGTGACCCCACGGCTCGCACAGGGCGTTGAAGGGAAATTCCCCTGAGCCCCGACCTGCGGTGCTGTGTCATGTCCTGGATTAAATTCCTTCTGAAAGGTAAAACCAAAGGTTGTGGGGGAGGCATGGATGCTGTCTACAAAGTGCACGCTTCCCTCTTTACAAAATATAAAATACGTGAGGCTGTTGAGACTGGTTTCGGGAACCTGGTGTTTTCCGAGTTTTTCTAACAAATTGTTTTGAAGCTGCAGGTAATTGTGATACCTGGTCAGGAGAAGAGGAAGAGGGCACTCTGCTGCTCTGTCTGATGCCTCCCCTTCCCTCCCTGCCCTTTTCCCCACCTTTGCATGGAGAGGATCCTCAAAGCAAAGGGCATACATTTATATTTCTGGTTCTTTCCAGATGTCTTCCCTTTGGATGGGAAGACAAAAAGCCCTTAGCACATAGCAAGACACTTAATGATCTTACATATTAAACAAAAAAGTTCCACAGAGATGTATTTAAGGACAAAACCATCCAGGGTGCATTTTCAGAGCATCACCCTAGGACCAGGAGGAGATTGGAATATCCTGTGCAATGTGTTAAACATCCTTTAACTCCTTCTGCAGAAACATAACCCCATAAACCCAGGTGTTCCCTGGCACAGCTCAGGGACCTGCTCCCCTCTCCCCCACGCTGCCTCCCATTCACTTTAATTATCCGGTGCACCACAGCAGGTATCTTGCATGGTTGGTCACCTTTAATGGCTCCTCAACAGTAGAGATTTAATTAAATTAGCAGGTTCAAAAACAAAAGTGGAAATGAAGAGAAAATAGGCTTGACATGTTAAGCATAAAAAAATTCATCCCTTAACAGTGACATTAACAAATGATGTTCATTACTTATTTTCCAAATGACCAAACCTGATGGAGATGTAGGGAATTCCAGTAATTCTCTTTTAATCATTTCACTTTGCATGATGGAAGATGGGAACTGCTCACCAGTAACACAGTGCTGGGTTGAACAGGAGATGCAATTCTTTACAAAAGATGAGTGCGTGTTTTGACCTGGTGCAGCATCAGTACGACCAGAGACCGAGACAGAGGGAGAGCAAAGTACAGTGGCGTTAGAGAGCAGGTTTTAATTCACAGGCTCAGAAGAGCCTGCTGATCAGCTTTGCTACCACGTGGCAGCACCTCCAGAAAGGAAATAAAGAACTGAATGGTGTAAACCAGTGTCGTTTCATAGCAGTTAACAGCAAGAGACCAAAAAAGCTACGTTGCTTTTTGCTTTAGCTCCCCTTGAAGATCCGTCCTTTTTTGTGCCTACGTGAATCCCTGATGAATTCCTAAAAAACATGAGTTTATTTATATTTCCGTGTTGCTGGTTGCTGTGTTAACTGCCACCATCTGGTTTCACCTGTGTGGGTTGTGCTGCGCATCCCGTATCGGACCCTGCTTTCATCCCCAGATTTCATAAATAAACTTTACAAAAAAAAAGGAGATGGGAACTGATGCTGACTACAGTGTCTCACTCCATCAGTGTCTCATGTGGAGGAGCCTACGTGCCTCTTTAGCTGCTTTATTTTCTTCTTGCTCACCTTTTGAAGCTGCTGTCCCTACGTTGTTTTATTTTTTTTCGTACACTGAAGTGTTTGTGGCTGATTCGGTGACTGCAGAGGTGTTTGCTTTTGTAAGCAGATGTGCTTGGGAGAACGTGCATGTGCGTTTGTGTGGGATGTGATAGAACACGCTGTACCACAGCCCAAATGCAAAATAGTACATAGCTGTTCTTTTTGTCTCGTTACTGCTGTTGCTGCTGCGGGGGGTTGTACTACACGTACCCTGTATGACACAGGGACCAAACCTCCTGGTGGGAGATGTCCCTCACTGTCCTGTGGTCCTGATTTCTGCATCACAGCACTGACTTTGCACTGCTCAGGCGGAGATCATTGTTAGACACTGCTAACGAACGTGCATCGGTATCACCTTGTCCTCCAAAGTCTTACCCATGCCAGAAGGCAACCTCTGCTGCAAAGAGCTTGCAGTAATACCTGAAAGTGCCTTCCTGCAGTGGTAACAAATGGATTAACCCTGCACCAGGCAATTTGTTAGTGCATCATGCATCCCAACCCCGTGACAGCTTGCGCTGCTTTGTGAGTACAGACATACCTGTAATACGCTTCTGAGACTGTAAACAGCACTTCAGGCACGCGGGGTGGATTTGTGTGCTAATTTCCCATGGTGTTATATATGGATTTGTGCCTGTTCCTGCTGGAAATTAGAGCATCTTTATATCACCCAGTTGTACTTTGCATTTGTACAAGCAGGCGGTGTTGGCAGCAGCGTCTGTCACCTGTGTGCAGAGGTGCTGCCGGTCCGAGCGCGTGGCGGGTCCCAGCTCTGCCCAGCTGCGGGGATGGCAAGCTGAGCAGGTGATTACACCATTTATTACGATTTTAGCCACTTCTCTGCAGCATGAGTAGGAGCTGCCCTAACTGCTCCAACCCCCAGAAATTATTTCTTGTCCTTGTAATATCAGAGCGTTGTTTCTCACCAATTTTGAGGGGAACAGGAGTGGGGCTGTTAATTTGAGGGGTTAAATTTTCTTAAAATGCTGGAGATAGGCAAATGTATTTCAGATACCCTGTTCTGGCTGAGCTAAGAGGAGAAAACAATACCAAGGAGTTGACTGAAATCCGTACTGATTTCTATGCTGTTCTAGACAACACATTCAGCTCTGATAGAGGAAAGTGCTATTGCAAAAACCTTCCAGCCCTTTGGTGAAGCACCCAGCAGCAGACGGGCATTAAAGCTGGGGTGCCCATCCCCTTTAATGCCAATGAGAACCCAGCCTCCCAGCTCAGTGGATTACATCTACATTCAGCTTAGCAGAAATGGCGTGGGAGTACTAGCAGAGCTCTCCTAATGTGCTATTCTGGTCCAGCTATGCTTCGTGCTTGTAGAGTCAAACCACTCCCTGCGCTGTAAGAGACCATATGGGAACTGCAGTTGGCCGATATAGCTGTCCATGTGCTGGGACTTGAGTGGACACAGTCCTGTCCTTTGGTCATGTCCCACAGCAAAAGGCTGGTGAGTTCCCATGGTGTGAGGTGGAAAAATCCTCAGTTGTCTCCCTCTTCTCCTTCCTGGTAGCTCTGGGGAGAAGAAATAGATTTTGGGAGAGGGCGAAAAGTGTCAATGGCACTCTTGCTGCTCTAGTGACCACTGGGTAGCTGAAAGGTCATTAACACAAAGTGTGGCACACAACAGTGGCCCAGCAGCAAGTAATCCCAAAGGACTTTGCTCTGGGGTGTAATAAAAATCTTTTTGTGCTCTCCAGCCAGACTGGCTGCCGTGCTCCCTCCAGGTGGTCCATGCAGCAGTTATGTCTGCTCCGCACCAGGGAAACAGGCATTGCCATGGCAAACCCAGACTGCACGACACACCAGTCCGTGGAGCTTGGAGCACCCTCAGGTAACAACGCCCGAATGATTTAAAATGAAGAAAACACAGTTGGATTGTCTGGTTCTCCAAAGGAGAGGCGTCCGTGGTGTACCCAGGGCTGACAGGAGGCAGGGACATGGACACTTTGCTTTCTTCGCCTGCACTCGAGGACATGGTGAGCAAACACTGGAGCTCACAAAATGTCCTGGGGTCCCCATGGAAAAGACGATGGGCTTGGCTAACCTGGGTTTACTAGGAAGACACTCTGTGATGACCCCTCATGGACACTAAACAAGAGCAAGCAGAAGCTAGTAGCTTCCTCCTCCAGGTGCTGTTATGGCTGTCCCCAGCATGAGGAAGGTCTGTGCCACAGCAGGAGCCACTGGTGAACTTCATTAAAGGAAACCCCAACTCAGGTCTCAGGGCAGGGTCCATGCTGCTGCCTGCAGTGAGGCTGGCAGGGCAGGCAGCACCCTGTGCTGGTGCACGGCTCAGCCCCGGCTGCATTGATGCTGCATGGCACAAAGCCCCAGCACTAGTCACAAGTGGGGCAGTTTCTGCTTGAAGCCTCAGTTTGATTTAGTTTAGATTTCAGAAGCAACATATAAACATTCCCAGTGAAGATACTTCTTCCAAGGGGCTCAGCCAAGTGGGGTTTCCTCCTCCGTGTTTATGGGAAAGCATTTTGTTTAGATAGAAAAGCAAACGAGCAGATCCCCACATTCCTCCCCGGCACATCTCAGCCAGCTTGCTGGCCTCTGAGATGGGAGATTTAGCACAAACTCAGGGGAAATTTGTGTTAAGAGTCCCTTATTAAAATCCCAGTGGTGTCTTTGTGGGACATGAAGCACCAGAGGCTGGCTTAGGAGCTGGGAGAGGGTGGGAGGCACCATTGGCAATGCAGCCTGAAAATCAAGAGTTACCCTGAGATTCATTACAGCACACAAATGCTTCTCCTAAGGACTCTTCTCGCCCATGACTCAATACCACAGCCTACTCACAGCCCGGTAAGGCTAGAAAATGTGGTATTGCTTATACAGTGTTCTTGGGAACTATGAAGGAAGAGATAGTTTGGATTTTGCCCTTCAGGTCTACAACTAGGTTGAAAATTCACCTCTGTATGAACACCAGCAGAAAGATTTACACCCATGAAGTACCACTCAAAATAGGCTTTAAGTGAGAATTAATTGGCATCTATACCTCCGAGCAGGGTGAATTTCCCCTGGGTCTGAATAAGTTGTGCCTGACCCTTTCATGAAGTTATTATTTCTTTCCTTAAAGGGGCAGAAAAAGGGATGAAAATCTCCACTGAGAACAGCTGGCTAATATTTGCTCTTTCTTTATCACAAACTCAGGCCAAGATCTGATTTGCTGGCAAGCACAGACCCAACATCTGCAGAAGGAGAGGCCTCTGGCCTCCCCATCTTGCTGGAATTTTCCAGCTGATGTGAAATATTTCCCAAGTTAATGACAGTGTCTGTTAAGGCAGGGATGGGGTAGCCAGGGGGTCATTTTTTGGATACATAGCTGTGTATCACAGGGCAAGTGACTGAAGAAAAACCCAAACTTGTGCAGAGCTGGACCATACAACCATGCTCCAAGGGGTCAGGTTTTCTTCCTGGGGCTGCTCTGAGGAACAGGAGCCTCCTAATCTCATGTTGGCCTTGTCCAGTTTGTTCCTTGATTTAGGGGACCAGTATAAGGGAAGGGTCATTCCCACATCACCACTGACCTCAAAAGATCCATCATCTGATACCGTGATCTCCTCACCAGCCAATTTCCAAGAGCTTTACACAGCAGGTCAATAAAGCTGTTTATCCTCGTGCACACCTTGGGAAAATGAGGCTCAGTGTTCATAAGCTCACCCATCCAGCAGCACCATCAACCTCCTAAGGGCCAATGTATACCCATGGTTTTGCCGGAAGGGCTGGTCCTTTACTTCCCATACCTTTGTGATTTGACTCCAGACACTTCCAAAAGTCTTCTTATGGCTGATCAATGGCTTCGCATAAAAGAAGACAGTGGGACGCACCCAGGGTACCAGCAGAGCAGTGACTGCATTTCCATTTGTATTTGCAGGACTGTCACTGAGGGAGAAGGTGAGGAGTGAAAGCATCGGAACCGATCTCAGCTCTAATCAGCTGAAATCCCAAGACAGAGTCATGGGAAGGCCCTGAATTAGCTAACATCAGCCTTAGAGACTAACTGTCCCAGAGCAGTGATCTGACAACTCTCACCTCTGAGCCTCTAAACCCCCTCCATCCTGCTCGAAGTTCAGCCACAGAACAAAGGGAGCCAGTTACTGATGAGTGACACGCTGGGCATCTGCAGGAAGGAGGCAGCTTGGGGGTTAAGGCTCTTGGCAGCATTTCAGTTGTACAATGCAATAAAATATTTTATGACATTTTTACAATATTGTGCAATGGGATTTCGAGACCTCAAAAGAAAACACTATGTAAAAGTAAGATGCAGCTGAGTGGAGCAAGCCCAGCAGGTATGAGTTTATCTCTTTTCCTCCCCTCTCTTCCCTTCTCCTGCTGCCCTCACCACAGGCAGGAGCACTTGCTCCCCACACCGCGGGCCAGCCCGTCTTCCCTGGCATTTCCCAGCACATCTGTGCCGGTTTTATGTGCGTGCCACATACTTCCACAATGAGCACATATTACATGTTGCTACAAACAGCCCCAATAAACATGGGAGCCAAGTGTGCCTAAATATTACAACATATTAAACACCTTTTAGCCTGATCCATAACCTTGTAATTGGTATAAAAAAAACAAGACTCATCTTTAAATGGGATTCCACGGTTGCCATTGTCCATTTGCTGCATGACATCATGGCTTGGGACACCAGTGACAGGGCCAGAAGAGGCAAGCTTGCAGTGATCAGCTAAAATCATAACTCAGTGGCCCCCAAAACTAACACAAGTGATTCCGAATCAAGGAAAAACACACTCATCTTGAAAGGACAGGGGATGTTTGATTTTACAGTGAGACATGTAAAAAGAGCAGATGTCTGAAAGGAGGCACCGAAGTGAATAAATCAGAAATAAAGCTTACACAGTGGTTCAGTATCTTACTAACTATGTGGAAGTCACCCTCATTGCAGAATACCAAGGTCACCTCTGGGCAGTCCTCTCCCTCCTGGAACAGCCATGGCAAAGAGCCTTCAGCAGATGTGGGATTGTCACCCAGATCCACTGAGCACAGTTGTATCTGTCATCGTACCGTTAGCCCTTGTAGGAGATGCTCTAAGGTGAAAGCTCAGGTTGTCTCCAAGCCGGAGATCCCTGAGGCTGTGAGAGCATCCAGGGGAAGAGCCACTGTCTTTAGGACAGGACACTGGACTAGCTCAGCCTGATCAGGACCAAAGAGTCATTTTGATGATCTTTTGTTACCACTCCAGAAATGAGGGTCCCCTTTAAATGCACCAGATAGGTAGAAAATTTGTCTGCAATTCCAAGGTAAGTTTGACCAGGACTGTTCCAGATGCTCAGGGATCAGAGATCACTACTTAAAACATTCAGGACCTTTAACACTAAACCCCAAAGCTGGGTGGTAGAAGAGGAGTCGTTAGCTCCCCCTCGTATGATTTTCTTTCCCCGTTTCAACCCTTCTGGTAACAATGTGGGACAGGAATGTAGTTTTATAACCGAGGCAGCGACGAGGTTCTTCTGTAATCACTTTATTCCAGGAACTGACGCTCTAAGAAAAATCCCAAGTATCACAAGGCTTGGCATAAAATCATACAAATTTGCAACACTACATTTGGAGTGAGGCAAGCTAAGAAAAGCCTAATCCAATCTTATGCTTTAGAGTACCAACATAGTGGCAGCAGATTGCCTGTGGTGGTTGGGAAAGAAACACTTGTCCCTGCATGGGACGTGTCCAGGCTCTCAGCGGAGCAGAGTGGGGGTCTCAGAAGAAGCCTCAGCATTTGAACTTCTGCAGGCAGAGACATCCAACCTCATGGCTTATTTGTCAGATCAAACAGAGCAAATCCCTCGCTCTGATCCTGCTGATGGCTCTAAATTGCTTTAACTGTTGTGAAATGAACCACACAATATATTTTCAATGTAAGCAATTTTTTTTTCCTCTTTTTTAACAGCTCTTTGACCTGGCTTCAGTAGGTGATTCAGCTGCCTTGGAAAGTACTGCTGAGAAACTGGTGTACAAGAAGACTCACCTGAACTGGTTTTGCTCTTTTGTTTCTTCTTGACTATGAATGTTGTTTTTATTACATGACCCCAGCTGTGCCCAGAGCTTCCTTGCTGTGGATGCTGTACATGCTCACACGAAGGCACCTCTGTTCGGAAGTGTGTAATTACAGCCTAATTAGGCAAGAGGGAGAAGGCTGACCTGCACAGGGTCAGCTGCCAAGTTGAGGCTGGACATGAGAAGTCTGGCCCTCTTGCCAGCAGGAATCCTCTGGCTCTTCCCAAAACAGGGTCCCCCTTGGCTGCCCTATGGGCAGTGCGTTGGGAGGAGTTGTCACCCATTCCATAAATCCCGGTTGTGTCAGCTCCTGCCCCTCTGCAGCATTACTTCTCAGTGCTAAAACGAGTAGAAGCAATGAGAAAAGTTATAGGTTGAATTGCATTAAAACGCCAGCACATTTGCTGCTCTATTACTCAGAGTTTTCCTCACCCCTTCCAGTTTTGAGGGTCTCCTGTGCCCCTCAGACTTCACATTCTTCGCAGTACTTTTGGAACTGGGTCAAATCTGGTAGAAATTTAGGTATCAAAAGTTTGAGGAAAACTAAGGTATGACACTGTCAATCACAATGAGTATTTTGCTGCTGGGAAAGGTATTATTTGAAAGCCCCAAATTTTCTCAGAGGCTATATCTCCTTTAAAATGCTAAATTACTCTCCTTTTCATGTCAAATTTGTAGCAAGTATCTCAGATTATGAGGAATTTGCCTGGGAGGTGGTAAGGAGATATTTTTTTGGTACTACAAATGTGTTCCTGGAATCTGTGTGCAAAATCCTGGAGGGATGTTCTGCTGGAAAACACTGTCTTCCTCAGCAGAGGTGCTTCCTGAAGGGAAATCTGAAGCTGTGGCTCCTCACAAGCCAAAGAACCACTCCTCTGGGGACCTGCTGTTGGACTGAGGTTGTTTTACTGGGGAACCTGGGCATTATACTGCTCATTCATATATATCCTGGATATTTGTGGGTATCTTGGTTGATCTAGTGAGTAAAGTATCTTAGTGTTCATCCATCCTCACCACGACCTGCCTCTCACCTTGATATTTCCCATAGGGTATTTTTGGTGAAACTCTTCCAGATCTGAGGAAAAAAAAAAAAAAAATTAAAAAAATCTATCTTGCCCCAGAATAGGCTTCTGGAGTCCTGAAGAGCTTTCCATGGAAAGCAGGAGCCCTGCAAAGGGACAGGCTATGTGCCAAAGCTCAGCTGGGACACTGCTGGGTGGTGACAGAGGTGACAAATGTCCTTACCATGAAGAGAGCTTTTCCTTGGGCTGCTTCTCCCCTGCCTGCAAAACCCTGTCAATCCCCAATCCTTTAAAATCCTTAAAGGAAACAAGAAGGAGCTTTGGGTCAGAGAAAAGAAATGTTTTTTACAAGTGATGGTAGGAGGGAAAAGTGGGTCTCCTCTGATGCACCACTGGTCATGTCCACAACAGGCGTCCCCTTCAGCTCATGTAACCCCAGGGAGTGGAAAACCCTTCCCATCTGCCTGTGGATTTATCCAAGTTTCCCTCCAGCATCTCACAGAGTGCCAACCATCATCTCTCAGTAGTTTTTCCCACTTCAGACTTTCTTGAGACATGAAGCTTTTGGTGCCCCAGCTTGGGCTCCCAAAGGATCTGCAGATCATCTTGTACACTTCTCTTGAGGATCCTTGCAAAGCATCTGCCGGTGGCAGCAGCTCTCCCAGGAGAGCTGAGAGTGTTCCTCGACACCTCCCTGGGCACCCTGGCTCCCAGGCCAGCTGCTATCGATGGCATCAGAACTTGGATTACATCGATTCTTGTGACATTGCCCAACTGAAACCCTGCTCCCCAAGGGAGGCTCAGCTTAATTGACTGTGGTTATTAATATTGTATTATCAGCAGCCAGATGGTCCAGAGACAGGCAGTTTACATACATTTTACTGATGTCCTTCAGTGGAAAATTATTTCCACTTATCTTTCATCCTCATATACTTCAGGTAAAACAAGATACCCTCCACTGCGAGCAAAGTCACCATGCAGAAGTGCCTGGCTGGAGAGCAGACATGAAAACGTGTCTGTGTGGGCTTTAAAATTAAAACAGCTCCATGGAAAGGCTGGGGGGTGGGAGGAGCCAGTGGGTCCTTCCTGCTGAGCTGGGAAAATGCCCAGAGCATCTTTGCTGGAAAGGGTCTCCCCTTTGCTCATTTTATTTTGTTTTTCCTGACTTTTTGACTGATACTCGAAGAGCTTGCAGTGGTGGGTGCTCAAAACACAAAAGCCCCCCAGAGGCATTGCCAAAGATTTTTCAGGTAAAGCCTCCACACACAGACAGATAGGATCTACACAATTCCCTGGGCTTGTCAAAGCCTAAAACTCATATGTGGATAAATAATGCTCAGGAGTGAGGGGAAGAGCATCTTTGACAGCATGGTCCTGGGTAGAAAAGTGACCATGGAGAGGTGCTTTGGGGAGGTCTTTAATCAAGAGGCTTTCTGGCTCCAGGGGAGATTCAGCCCAAGGAATAGCCAGATGGGCACCTCTTTGAAGGTCATTTCACTTGATCCTAGTTCCAGCATTGTCCATTTGCTCCTTTTACACTTGAGATGCAAATGATGGTTGAGATAAACATAAAGAAGACCCTGAGCTTTATATTGCAAGAGGAAATTGCCTTGCATCACTCCACATGCCCCATGGTGTGCAGGACTGCCCCCACCTGAGGTCCCCAGAGCTGAGACCAGTCCTGGCTCTGACACCAACCAACTCTGTGGCCCTTGGCATGTCCCTGCAGTGCCTCAATGCCCACATTGATACCCCAGCACCACCCCTACCTCAGACACTTGCAACATTGTGGGGTTTGCCAGGGCTTGTCCAGCAGGAAAGCATCTCTCCAAGGCATGGTGGTGACAAGGTTATCTGATGGCAAGCTAACACCTCCCTCAAAGTGTCACCAGCACATCAGACTGAGAATGGCAGACCTCTGTTGTTAACTCCCCTTTTAATGAGTATTGCTGTTGACAGCTCCAGCATGACCTCAGGGAAGGTTTGAGGGTGGGTTGGAGTCTTAGGGGGTGTGGATGGGGTCTCAGGAGAAAGTTGTGGCGGCTACCAAGAGCTCTGGGGAACAAGCCGCACTCAGATCATGATATGATATAAATACAACAACCCTGCTATTCTTGTGCAAATTACAGCTTCGGTCCAGCCTCTGTTTTCATCTTGTAGTGGGAAGGGTATAATTTGGGGAATTTGCTAGGCTTTTACCCAACCGTGTGCCCAGCCAGCCTCCCTGCTGGGCAGCCCTTCAGTCCCGAGAATGTGCTCTCAGGGCACAGCATGCATCCAGCTTGCCCCTCCAGGCAGAGCACCGATCCTCCCCCACCGCCACAGCTGAGGGTGGGAGCTTGCTCTGGTGGCTTGGCACATGGTCACTGGTGGGCTCTGTGGGACAGAGGGGGACGGTGAAGTCAAAGGGTGCTGGGGAGGCAGGACCACAGGAGCATCCTGACAGCACAGCTCTGGCCCACACCAGGCAGCTGCCAGTCATCCCATGATGGACAGGCCACCGAAGAATAGGTAGGAAGCCTTTGAACAGACATCGGATATCTAACAACACCGATATGGCAAGATGTGGATCCTGCTAAGCATTGCAAGGGTTAGTTGTACCTGGGGAATCTGCAGGGAGCACAGCTCCCCAGAGACACACTGACATTTCTAGAGTGTCAGTCCCATCTCACACACAGATTTAGGGGCAAATTGCCCATTGTAGGCAGTAGAGAAGGGCCAGATCAGTAAATACCTACTTAGGGGTCTCAGTGAAGTGCTTGAAATGAGGTGAGCTGAATCCTTTCTGAGTGATAGTGCTCAAGGGGCATTGGATGATTCAGGGCATTCTGTGATTTCCTGTGGAGACATTTACTCCATGGCCAGCAAGGTGATTTGCTGAGCTCAGTGGAGCTGCAGTGTCTACTCCATGGCTGCTTCTTGTTTGGCCCATGCCGTACCAGCCACAGCGATGGGTCCAGTTCTTATGGGCCCAGGGTCCAACCACCCCCTCCCCTCGCCCGGGCCACCATACATGGGGACACAGGGCACAGATCTGTGCCGGCAGTGTAACTGTCATTCCTTGCCCAAATGCTTTGGTATTTGACCATGACATTTCACTGCCTTGGCCAAACCTGAAGTATCTCATCCTTCACATGCTTGCTTCTTAAAGTTTCCCCTTCTCCTACAACCATCCGATGAAGAGACACATCTCACACACAACCAGAAGTAGTCAAAAGCACGTTGCTGCAAAGGAAAGCAACCTTGGGCTGGGCTGGAGCCCCAGTGCTGCCTGCTGAGCCTCCGACACACCATTCCGGGTAATGCATCTCCACCACATGTGGCTGGACCAGCCTGGGGCCATGCTCCAACCCTGCAGCCAGGACCTGCTCTGGGACGGAGCAGCTGAGCCCTGGTTTTGTTCATTTTCCTGCTGATCCACCAGCAAGAGCTCACCTGATGCCCGCGCTGCCAGGACCGGCATGTGCTCCCCAGGACGGCCACTTGCTGGGAACATCACCAGCAAAATAACAGATGTCATCCAAGATCATTCATAAATATTTCATAGTGGCCTGTGAGCCACCCGGTGAAAGACGGAGACCTCAGAGCCAGCTCTGACCTTATTACTGAACACCAACAAATGCTTCTAATTGGGTTGGTGGCAATGACAATATTATGGAGAACAAAAGCGAAAACAACCCACTACAGTTTATTTGCTTTGCTGTGGGTACCCATGCTAACAAATGTAAATTGACGGTGAGGGATAAGACTTTGTGGAGAGCTTCTTCTCCATCTTATTAGATTAAGCCAGAAACCTAAGCAAAGAGGGAAGGAGGTGAAGCCTGTGGAGGTGAGTGCTGCTCTGAGGTGCAGGCAGAAGTGCAAAGGGAGTCACCGGGCATTAAGGCATTTGATGCTTTCAGCCAGCTGCACCCAAACAGGAGCCACAGAGTGAGGAGGGTAGAGGAATAGTTTCCAGAAATCGAACCCGTTTGCCGTTGGACTGAACAGCAGACCTGAAACCCTCCCATGCCACATGTGGATGCTGCAAACAGAGATTTTCCCAAAGGGCTCCTACTGCAACCAGAGAAAAAATCCTATTTTCTCAACTGTCTCTCAGTGACAGGGATCTCAGAAAATGGGAGAAATGAAATGAAGAGGGAGTGGGTGCAGGATTCAGAAAGACTTTTGGCTTCTATTCCTGGTTCTGCTGTGTATTTGCCACACACCATTTATTTCCCAGAGGCTGCAGTGCTGTCCCCATGTCACCAGGGATGATGTGACACTTGATTTGTTGCTGTTTGCAGAGCATTTTGAGGTCTTTGCTTGAAAGGAGCTTTTATTAAAGTTCCTGCATGATAAGAACTGCCTAGGACTAATAAACACGGTTTAAGGAAAGTAATTTGGGAACATGACAGCAGCTTGGTTCTGTGTGCTTTTGGGGGTGTAATTGTGGGTATGTGTGTGTGTTTGTGTACAAGTGCATGTAGTTCACAAATTCTCCTGAGATTCCCCCTTCCATTTGGAGGTGAAAGACTCCCATATGAACATAAGTCTTGGTATGGCAATATTTTATATGCAAGTATTAATCCTCTTTTTAAGCAGCCCGTTTATTAAAACTCAGCAAGTTTCAATTTTTGAAGTTAGTTCCTTGAGATGTCATTATCCTCCTGCTGGAGCAGATTAGCGGATTGCTAGGAGGATGCAATTTGAGCTCAATTAATTCTGCTTCAAGTCCCAATTCAGTGTTGCTAAATAGCTCTCCAGCCCTCACACCAGGCTACCCAGCACTCCGCTGCCTGGTGAAGGCTGCCCTGGGGGTGCATTTCTGCCGGAGGGGTCCTGCCCGGCTCTGCCCGACACCGGCCCCCTGTCACGGGCAGACACCGGTTAGGTTTGCACCATTGCTCCCTCTTTTCTAGAGGACTGTTCCAAGACTTTCTGCTCAGTTACACTAAACTATCTTCTATCCAGGGAGCAAACGCCGAGATGGTCTTTCAAAATACCAACCCCAGCATTCAATTTTTCTTCTCTTTCATGTCACTTCTGTTAAATCAGTAGAACCACTGGAGCAATTGTTTTTTCATGTCTGCTTGAATGCAGCAGTGAGAGGGAACAGCAGAACAAAGCAGATAAAATATAAAGCAGTGAAATAAAAATAGTCAGTTCACAAGTCAGGGTTTGGGTAGTTTTTTTTCCGTGGGTAAGACTTGCCTTGACTGTCATAAGTAGGATTAAACCAGAGTCTTGACTTAACCTGCTGAGCCCAGAGCCTGCAAATCCTCACTCATGTGGTTAGGTTTATGCGGGTGGAAATTGGGCTCCTGGTGTGTGTAAAGTGAAGACTGTGTAAATCACCACCGAAGTGGAGCCATCAACTGCTCGTTCTTCCAGGCAGGAATTGTCTTTTCTTTATATGCCTTTGCAAAACCTGTAAAATTGGGCCTGGAGCCAAGACTATCGAAATCATTATTAATCTTGACCTAGTTTACAAACAGGTATCAAGTCCATTTCCTTCATTCCTGTCCTTCCTCTCTTCCTTCCTTGCTCTCCCTCTTGTGCTCACAAGTATATACTGCACGTCCTCTTCCCTGCTTCCAGCCAGCGTCAGTTACAATGAACCTACCTTATTTATGTTTTTAACATACAGACAGATATTATCACGATATTCAGCAGCATCCCTGTCTGCTGTATCTACTCTCACTGAATGCTCGAGAGAGGGGAGTTTAGGTCCCAGGAGACCATCCAAGGTGTCATCATCAGCGTGAATATGGAGTACATGACTCTTGTGGCTGATTTTACTACTTTTATTTTAAGACAAGGAGGACTTCTGAAATGCAGACCATCTGAAAGAGAAAGGACTGGGTTGGGGAGAGGTTGGAGCTGTTTCTTGTCAAGGGAGATGCAATGCACAGGGTGTTTCCAGCAGTTGTGCAGAGGGAGGTAAAGACCCGGGACAGCTGCAGACTCATCACCCACAGCCTCCTCTCTCCAAATGCCTGGGCTGCAAAGTGACAAAACAGACTCTGAATTGCCAGGTGGGATCACAGAGCCCAAACAGCAAAAACACTTGCCCCAAGCACTGAGACGCTAGTGGAAATTCCCACACTGTTGTCTTCTTCCTCATGGTTTTCTAGATGTGTCAGGGACTTGCTTTTGTGCTGCCATATACCTTGCCCGTATCCTTTCGAGCATCACCCCAGGGCAGCTACACCGAGAAAGTTCAGTCCCATGGCATCACTGCAAGCACAAAGATGCAAAACAGACCAGACACTGACTCTCCCATGTCCTGAGCTTGATGCTATCATTTATGCCCAAAAGAACGCGCACACAAACCTTTGGAGCTGGCAATGTTTTGAACATGAGCTGAGGACTGTCCAAGGCACTGGCAGAACAGATGAGCCTTTCTGAACACGTCTCTCTGTCAAAAGGCAGAAAACATGGCTTGCTGAGAAATGGCAGCTTCAAAGGGATTCCCCTGGTGCATTCCAGACCCTTGGCCCATTAGGTAGCAGCCTGAACAAATACTTGGTCCCTAAAGGTCAGCATGCTTCACAGCGGTGGCCCAGCCTGGGAGTGAAGGGCACAGCTGAGGGACATGCCCAGAAGGTTCTGCCACTGGCCACAGGTGCCACACACCAGCAATCCCCTGCCAAAACGCCTCTGCTGCCTTGGGGTACTCTGTTTTCATTCCCCTTCGCCTTTGAGCTGGGGCAGAAAGCCCTGTCCCTGGCTGTGCTGCGCACCCACATCTGCCAGCGATGCCCTGCCTGCGGAACAGAGAGGGCTCCCAGGGCAGGAGTGCTGATGGCAGTGAGACACTGCTCCCTGTAACAGAGGGGGAAACCTTGGGAGAGACACCACTGCCTCTGCGTCTGGTGTCTGAGTGCTGTGGACCTGCTCACCTGAACCCTGCGGGGTGGATCTTGAGTGCTTGATGAGCCCCTGATGTGACAAGGAGGTGGCCTGCATCCCTGCCCTGTCCCCTCTGCCCTACACAGCCAACAGCCTATGCTCTCTTCTGAAATTTTCCCCTTCCCTGCTGTAAAGCTTGTGTCTTCAAATGGCAATTGCCCCCTTGCCTGTCCCACATCTTACAGCTGGACACACAGGCGGAGTGCTTGGCGTTCCCAGCGCTGTCCTTCCTATGTGGTGACCCTGAAGTGAGGGCGTGCTCAACAGGGCCCCATGTTAGCATTTGCTCTGACCTTCCAATCCAGCCGTGCCCTATGGAGATAATGTCCAAGCAGGAAATCTGCACCCTCCGTGTCCTGCAGCACAAGCCCTGGCTCTGGGGGTCTGTACAGCCATGGCAGCGCTGGGACAGGCAACTCTGCATGCTGGCAGAAAAGCCGTGTCCATGCTCCATCTCCTCTGCCCAGACCACCACTGTCATGCTGCTGGAGATGCTCCCGGGCGTGCCGAGGGCATCCATCTCTGCTGCCAGCAGCCCCTGAACCGGCAGGTACTGGGGCTGCCTCTTCTCCCATCGCCGCTGCCCCAGGGCAGCACATCCACAGCTGCTGGGCTTTGCCTCAGGCAAGGGGAGGGTGTGGACAGGGAAGCACTGGCAGAGCCTGGGGGAGCAGCACAGTGACAGACCTTCAGCTGTTGTTTGTTCTACTACTGGTGTGTAGACTGGGTAAACGCAGCCCTCCACAGTGCTAAAATGCCCTTTCTCAAAGCCTGTGACACGGATTAGAGGTGGAGGTGGGCACAGAGTCAGTGCAAGTTGCTCAGATGGGCCAACTGTGTCCAGCCCACCCTGATGGGGCTGAGGCTGAGCCAGGGGCTGTGGCACACCACAGCCCATGTGGCTTTGCTACCCCTCTGATGCAGCTGCACCCCAAACCAGCCCTCTCAATAACACTGATCAGCCCCTTCTGCTTGCAAGGACCTTGCCATGGCTGTGGGTGGTTTGCAGCTATTGACTGAAGGGAGCGGGATCAATACACAATCTGTACGGCCTTTGTGGTTGGGAATCCTCCAAAACACAGTTAAATGCTTAGACAGGCCCAAAGGAGGATGTTGCAGCTGGGGATCGTGACCCCAGCAGATGTCTGCTCCTGTGGGGCCACCCTGCCTTTCCCATATATCCCCACGGGGTGATTCCCAGCTCATGGGAATGACTGTGAACCGCACAGGCAGGGCTGAGATGCCAGCACATGGATATCAGCTCACTAGACCCAGTGGGCTGTACCCAGTAACTACCACCTGGAATAATCTTCATTCTGGAGTGTGATTCAACCTTGAAACCTTTCTGAGTGTCCCAGCAGAGCTGAAAGCACTAAGCCACCCAACATCCCCCATGTCAAGGCTGAGCTGCCCTTGCTGGGGCTGTACAGAGCTGCTCAGAGGTCAGAACCACAGCCCTTAACCCAAGAAGCCCTGCAGACCACAATGCCTTAAAAACTTCTCTTTACACATTAATTTTCCTGGGAGAACCCCATAGCTTGAAGAGTTAATAAAAGGATCGGCTAAATGGGGATGGAGATGGATGGCACAGAGGGGCTTCAGTGCTACACTTCTCTGCTACAATTTTCAAGGCGTTTTTGCCAGCTTACGTCAACAGCTTAAGTCTTTCATCTGCCACTGTGTCAGTCAACCAGCAGCTCATAATGCCCAGTCCGGCTGGAAAGAGAACAAGCAGCTTCCAAAAACTGCAGCCTTGAGTCTCGCCACCAGCCCCAGTGCTCAGGGCAGGGGCAGGAGCTGAACAGGCCTGGAGAAGGGGTAGGGCAGGGGATCCAGGGAAAGAGCAGGCAGGGAGGAACATGCTTTTGGAAGCAGAAAAAGAGCAGATTTGTGGAGATTTTGTTATTTTTTTTTAAATGGCAGCTCCCTGTGAAACATGGGCATATTTTACAAGGACCTTTCCCAGTGGTGTCATACCACTGGAGAGGATCTGCCGTTAAAATTACCATTACTGATTGATTAAATAAAAAATGCCCCTGTCTTAAGCCTTGCTGATGCACCACCTTCCCTTGGTGATGGTGAGGTCAGAAAAACAGAATGTCACCACCAAACCCCTTAAACGGGAGTTGCAAAAGGGTTGACCCAAGGGTGAGGATCAGCTCCACAACACCGTCCAGAAAGAAAAATCACCTGACATATCTACAGCGCAATTAGATTCCAAAAGAAGGTGATTTGTTAATGCCACAGGTCCATCTCTTTTATGTGGAGCCTGGACATCTGGCAGAAGCACGAGGGGCTGGTGGTGGCTGGCTCATCCCCACCGCCGACCAGCGAGCTGTGCTCATTGAAACCCTGACTGCGATTCTCATGCAAATGGCTGGACGGCGAGAACAGATGTGAAACATTTGGTTCTGTTCTTTTGGCTTGTAAAGAAATAATGTGACTGGAAGGGGGGAAAAAAGGGGCCAAGCAGGGTGCGGGGGAGAAAGTTTATAACAATGGTTCTCCCTTGGTGGCCTGAAGCAATGGAGTTTATGTCAGGCTGTGCCAAATTCATATCTCTAAGTGAATGGGACTGGTCCTGTCAAGCTTTGAGGTAGGGGCAATACACAAATATTATAAATACAGGGAAGTGTAGAAACTGTGTCATGTCCAGTGTGGAGGCATCAATCACCTCCTTCCCGTCCTGAGTTTATAAAGTGGTTTCTGATGATACTTAGACAGTTTACGCCGGCCGTGTGGACTGGCTGGAAAAGCTGACTGCATGCTCCAAGTATGTCGCGTTTGCTCTCAGGGAGCTCCGGTGATGAGGTACCCTGGCAGGTTTTGTTAATATTAGCAGAAGGAGAGGAAAAAATCCACTGGTGCAAAGAAACAGGCAAGCCGAAAACAAAACCCACGCTCCAGCTGACCCCCAGCTGGAAGGAGCACAGGGTCTCCATCACCTCCCTTCCCACACCCTTGTTCAGTACACAGGATGGGAAAACAGGGCTGGTGGGAGAAGAAATCTAGTAGTGGCAGATACATGGTGATGGTCCGTCTTCTCTGCAGTTTTTCTTCATGGCTCTGTAACTACAGAATTACTGCTGTCTCTCGGCATGGGATGTCCATCTGGACATAGATGTGTCTTCAAAAATGTGTATGAGGCCCTTTTTCTGTGAACATCCATGCAGAGAAACCCAGAGACACACAGCTTTCAGTGAAAAATACACGACATGCAGATTCATAGAGCTTGCACATTGCAAACACGCAGATGCTCCCCCCAACCATATGCACGCCCATACTTCTGTCTGCTCTCCTGAGCATGCATGCAACACAAAAGCTTGTATGCATCAAGAGCATCCCTTTGCACATACATACACTGGATCCTGAGCTTGACTTTTCCCTTCTTTATTTGGACACCTCCAAGCTGGGATGCAAGCTCACAAAATGGAGAACCTCAAGACTGAGCTTTTCGCTCCTTCAGAGGTGACTAAGCCCCCCCCGCGTATTGCTGCAGGTGTCTCTGAAGCTCCCAGAAGGAGAGAAGGGCTCATGGGTGAACATGGAGGCCAAGAAGGGGGAGCCTGGGACTGGGGGGGGCTGAGAAATGACAGATCTGTTAGCATATGGCAGATGTGGAAGCCAAGAAGAGCCATTGCTGCCTATCGACACAGTCAGACTAACGTGATCTCATCAGGTCAGCCCTCTTGCCTGTGTAGAGGAGGTGACCACATCTCCCTGGGCACGTCCAACTGAGGCTGGTCAGGTGGACCCGTTTAACTTCACCCAACCCCACTGCTTCTCTTAGCCAAACCTCACATGCAGCTGCATCAAGGGAAAGGTGTTTGCTTATGTTTTGTGAAGCACTGAAGATCATGTTTTGAAACAGCTGATGACTGCCTGTGCTGCTCCGTAATTACACACTCCGCACCATGCTGTACATGCAAATTAGGCCTAAATTGACACCGGGATATTGTGCTTCCAAGTTGTCAAAAGCTCAGTCCTGGGATTGCCTCCAAAACCCTCCAGTGTCTGGGATGCACTCACCGGCGGGCAGTCCCCAGGGGGGCTGTGAGTCGCACCCCGCTCCGCTCGCACCCAGACCTCATCCCAGTGGGGTGATGGGCTTACCCGCAAGCTGGCACGTGGATGTGAATCCCTGTAAATCCCCCAGCGCACACCAGCAGGCGGGTATGGACATGCTGCCAAGCACACAACAGGGCAGGTTGCCCCCTCCCCAGGAATTTTCTGGTGGGTTTAACACAGCCATCGCCACTGCTCAGCCATCACCCAGCCCTATCTCAAAGCCTCAGTGAGTTATTCAGGCATGACTTCACCCACTGCTGAAGCACAACCATCTTAGAGCTGGCAGTGGTTTTTAGCATCGCCTAGCAGGAGCACAGGCTGCCTGAGGATGGGGTGCTAAGAATATAGTATTCAGCCCAAACTCCTGGGGTGATGCAAGCAGACCAAATTTCCCATACAAGGCCAGAATGTGTGTCTCTCGTTCCCCCTTCCAGCAGGAACTAATGCTATGTTGCTGCTTTGCTTCCTTTTAAAGTGCTCTCTTCAGCCCAGCAAAGCCAATAAGCAGAGCTGTCACCAGCTCCGCTCAGCCGGGACGGAGCGGGAGCAGCAGCACAGGGTCTCCTGGAGAGGGGGGCAAAGCCTGTGCCCTTCCCTCAGCAGCACCCAGGGATTGCCCGGCTCTGACGCTGGTTTGCTGGGAGTGCATCATTATCCCTCTCTGCCTGCTGGTTACACTGTAGGGCTCGGTGTTTTCTGGGGGCTATAAACACCCCGGGAGCACCGTGGGGCTCTGGGCTCAGGTCCTGTCACTGAGCCAGTTGTTTCCAGCTGTGGTTTCAGCCCTCCTGAGGGGGGTGGGGTATTTCAAAGGGATCTCATGGAAAGAGAAAGCCATGAGGCTCAAATCAGTGCCCCTGCTTTCAACCCCCACACGTACCACTGATGTACAAAGGACAAGTTATTCGCTTAAAAACTGCTCTGAAGGGAGAAGCTCATGGGCTTTGCAGCCAGCCCTTTGTCGGTGGGTCTCCAACTCTTCTGTCCAGCACGGCTGCCCTGTTCCAGCCTTTTGGCAGCCTGATTCAGCACTCAGTGCTCTCCAAGCATTGCTTGATATCCAATAAAGTCAATTAAAAGACTGTCCTTAACTTCGGAGCTGCTTGGTTAAGACTTTGCAGAGAGTCAAGGCTTTGTACACTCTCTCATGAGGAAAGAAGTGAACCAGGACATGAGCACAGGCAGCTCACACTTCCACATAGGGTGCACCTTGTCTCCAGCCCAGTCCTTGGGGTCATTTTCCCCAGATGGCACGTCCATCCTGGACTGGGAAGCTTTATCAAGTATCTATCTTCATCAAAGCCAACTCTTCTCCATGAAACACGCCACTTTCCCCAAAAGCACATTTTTAACAGAAAAGTTTTATCAACAGTTTGAAACCAGCCTTCCCTGTGTGTTTAATATAGAACCATAAATGCAGATTTAGGGTTTAATTTTCCCTGTACTGTTTTCATTGTCTGGCTTGGCACTTTTTTTAAAAATGGAGAATAATATTAAAAAGTACAAAAGGCCTGGAAGGTATTTATTGTTGTTCCAACCCGTAGCCAGTCACAACTGTATCAAACCCAGCACAATGAAGCACGCAGCGCACAAATAAAACGAGACACAAACAAAGGTAATAAAAGAGACAAGTATCTGTTTCAAAAGCACTGGAAGAGCAGCAGGAGTGTAACTACTTCGTGTTCCAGCTAATATAGCTGTCTGGAGTGATCCTCAGAAAGCTATACCAGGGAGCAGTTTATGGGTTTCCCTTGGAGAGCTCTTGTAAATATTTGCCTGCAGTGGCTGAGGACCATTGGGAACGCAGAGGAGATGTTCATCATTTCAGTTTGCCAGCCCAGCGAACAAACCCGCTGCTTGGGGTGCCCATGTAGTGCACCCTGCACACAGCCTGTGGGCATGGACGTGTAGGCAGGGCACCATGCCATTATTCTCAGGAGATGCCTGATGCTTGGTTACTCCAAGGGTGATTTTTCCCCAGATGAGAGCTGCTGGTGCATAAGCACTCTGGGGTGTAACAGCTTGCTTCGGGTGTGCAACTGTCCTGTGTGTGGATTTGTGCTGAGCATGGTGCATCTCCATCTATAAACCCGGCCCCAGCTCTCCACGTGGAAACCTATTGCTTCCCACAGCCCCTTGCTGCCTGGGGAGGGGTGGATGTCATTCTAGCCAACCCAGAATGACACAATGCCTTTCTCCATCTGATAAAAGCCAAAATGAGAGCTGGGCTCCTCATCTAGACCCCTCAGTATAGTATCTAGACCTCTCAATGCAGTTCTCAGGCCCCTCAGTGTAGCACCCAGGCACTGTTGCTCCCAGACCCCCCTTAGACCTCTCCATGCACTTGCTCTTCAGGCCCACAGCCCTTTGCAGCCAAGCAACTCCCATCATGGCCCCACAGTACCAGCCTGCCTGGGGTAAAGGGGTCCTTACCTGCTCATGGGGTGCACCGGGGGGGCGCAGCCATTGTCATGGTGCAAACAGCCTCCCTTATGTGGATAGGGTGGGTGGTTGCTTGCCCATGGAGTATGTTGCCTGTGATTGGCAACATACCCCACAGGCCTTGTGTGTTTACATGGCTGAGGAGTCCAGGGGATGCAGTGCCAGTCCCCTGAGGTTGCTGGTTGCAGTGGGTGCCACTAGCTGAGGTCCATGGGGCTGCTCCTTGTCTGGACCCGCCCCTGGCTGAGCACCAGAGGTGGGCTGGGTGCACTAGCAAGGCCCCCGCTCCGTTCATGGGCTGCCAAAGGAGCTGAGGTGAGCAGACATTCAGCTGAGCATTTCAGTGAACCACCAAGGCTGCTGGATTCTCCCTGCCTGGCTCCGTTGCCTCCCAGCCTGCCCCCATATCACAGCAGCCTGAGGCAGTGGTAGCCCACCAGAACCCCAACTGGGAGCTGTGGCTTCAGGAAACGGGAGAGTCAAGATCTGTTCCACTGGCCCTGGAGGGTCCAGACCCCACCCCAGTCTTTGGAAAACACTGATGCAGCTCCTTTCATGGGAGACTGAGCCATTAACAAGGTGCAGAGGCCCTCCAGATAAATCATCAGCCCATATACCTCAGGGAAGGACAAACAAGGATCATCAGCCCTTTTGCCCCTGAGATTATATTGCGCATGACAAAGTGCCCCACTTGAGGCCACTCTCTCCGCTCCCTGACGGCAGAGGCACCTCCTGAGCATGATGAACACGTTGGGAAAGGCAGGTCCAGAAATCAGGACCCTGCCTGCCGCAGCCGGGCAGCCGCAGCTGGCAGCGCCGATCTCCCATCAGGGATTTGAATCCCATTCAGTCTCCTCCTCTTACTGGTTCTTATTAATTCATGCTCCCGATCTGAGGCCTCCCAGATGTCCTCACATCTTATGCCAGCTCTCTAATCAAGTTGGCCCGTTCTCCCTCCCCACTGGGCAGGAGGTATCAGATACAAGGTGGACAGAGCACCATGGCCAGACATCAGGTGCAGAGATATGTTGCCTCCTGCCTCAGCCAAAGGACGACTAAGATTTCATCTGCTTTCTGCACACAGGACTGTTTGCCTTCTAGGTGCAGGCACTGCATATTCCGTAACAGGACAGGTCATTCTGTCAGTTTAAGTGAGTGCAGGCTGAAAATACTAAAATACTCCCTCAAAACTTCCCCCCCCACACCTTCGCCGCACACACACACACACACACACACACACACACACACACACACACCGGTCTATATAATGTTCCTGTGGATACTCTTTTCCTGTCACAAAAAAAAAAAAAATAAAATAAAGCCAAAAGAAAAATCCCATCCCTACATTTTTAGTATCTCTGGCTCAACATTTCAGGATATCTTTTCAACAAAACCCCCAGCACTGGAGATGCTGCTCAGCTCTCCAACACATCTCCAGCACCTCCCTCTACGTGCTCGGCCCTGGGATGATGCTCTGTGGGGATGCAGGTCCCGTTCCCAGTGCCCACATGTCTCCACTGCTGCCCTGTACAGCCTCGGCACAGGCTGCACCTAGCCAGGGCCCTGCAGAGCCCGTAAGAGAAAGACCACAGTCCCTTTTTTAATAACACAGAAACATTTGGCTGGGACCTCACTGTGCCAGGCTTCATACCTCCACACATACTCTGCCCCAAAAAGCTCAGTGGAGCCAGAACCCACCGGGAGTGCCAGGACAAGACCAGCAGCCACAGTCCTCCTGCCACCACTGCCAGCCCGGGGCTGGGGACATCCCAGGGCTGCCCAGGTGACAGCAGTAGCTCATCCCACCAGCTTGTCCCAACCAGCCTGCCCCATGGCACTGGTCCTGCCGGCCCTCGAGGACAATGCATGTCCCTACAATCCAAAGGCAAAAAGTCCTTGAACTTTTTGTGTGATTTCAAGGAGGGGGAAGGCCCAGGAGATTACGGAGATCAATAGCGGATTTGGGTAAAACAGGACCCGCCATTGACTCCTCCCTCTCCTCGGGGCTCTCAGATCCTGGGCTGCTGCTGGCCTGTCCCCATTAGCCATTGTTCCTATTCATTTTAGATGAAGGGGCTTTTGTTGTCGGAGCCCATGCGGGGTCACATCGCCCCTCGGTTATCAATCTGTTTCTCTCTCCTCTGTCCCATACTCCATCTCCCTGGTACAATGGGATGTTTTCTTCAGCAGCAGCTTCCTGACAGGCAGCGGTTCCTTTTGCCTTCAGACCTTATAATCACTTGTTAAGCTGCGCTAGCCTCAGGCTCCCGGGTCCCTTTTCCACCATACTCTCAGTTTAACCCCTGATCCCATCTATACTACGGGTCACCGGCAAAGGGGAAAAAATACAGCTGTCCCAGTGGGGCTGGCACGGGCTGGGCATGCACAAGGCATCGAGCTGGAAGCCTTCCCTGGTCCTAATTGTTACAGGAGCGTCTGAAAATATCAGGTGGGGGAAGCAAAGTCTTCAGTTCTTGTTTGCCAGAGCGACAGAAGGATTTGCGTTGCTGAGTTTAAGCCTTTGCAGACTCGCTTGCCGGAGGCTCTCCTGGTAGGCAGGTCTGTTTCTCGGTGCCCCATGAAGGGACCCCAAAAGAAGGGCATCTCAAACTAGCCTGCTTGGAATAGAAAACCTTGTAAATGGGCTGCCGCTGGCGGTGGAGGAGGATTTTGGCAGCAGCCATGCTCGCTCTCAGAAGTAGCATCAGAAATCACTTGTGCAGCAGAGCATTCCTCGGGGGGAGGCAGGATGGGGGCAAGCAATAAAATAATAAATAGATAAAAGGAGAAAGGAGCAACCAAGCAAGGTAAGGAACGAGTGCAGACAGGACCCCGGAGGAGAGCCTGCCAGGACCATCCCGGGGCTGAGCCCATGCCAGCAGCGGGGCTGGTGCCAGGGAGCTGTGAGTCATGGGCATGACATGCAGCCCTGCGAGCTGGGATGGCCACGCTCACCTCCACAGGCTGGGACGGCCATGCTCACCTCCACAGGTTGGGATGGCCACGCTCACCTCCACAAGCCAGGATGGCCACGCTCACCTCCACGTGCAGCCTGTGAGCCGATGGCAACACTCACGTCCACAAGCTGGGATGGCCACGCTCACCTCCATGTGCAGCCCCGTGAGCTGGAATAGTCGCACTCGTCTGCACCCTGTCAGCTCCCCAAGGAGGGTGATCGCATGCCCCCATGCCCATCACAGCACATGGAGCTCCCCTGGGCACCCTGAGGCATCCCGCTGCTGCCAGGCTTCAGAAAAGGCACGCTGGTGTCTGTGCAGGGCTCTAGTGAAAGGCTTCGAAATAGGTAGATTGATCAATGCGGAAGAAAATTAAGGGGAAAAGGAAGAGGCAGCACAGAAAATGTTGTCAGTTGTGTAATAGGCTGAGTAAAATGAGAAGCACCTTTTGCTCCAAGTCTCTAAGTCATTCAGAAACCCCCGCGTTATCCCTGGGAAGGGTTATTTTTGTATTAGGGCTAAAACAGATAAGAGGTGTAAATTCTCAGAACTGGATGTCATGACGTCAGCCACCCAATTTTTCTGGCTTTATACTACAGTGTTCACCAAACAGTCTTTGTACCAAGAGAAACTAATCTAAAAATAAGGATAAAACCAGTCTGTTAATAAACCTCTATGGAATCTTATATTTGCAGCTGTACTAGCAGAGTCCACAGCAATGTGGGGTACAGAGGGGTGAAACTGTTCACTATTTTATTTCCCTGTATTGCCCTTTCTACCAGGTAAGACACCTTCCTTCTCGGAGAGCTGTTGCTGGCTGCCAGAGCCCCCGGTGCCTTCAGCCCCAGCAGGCTGAAACGATGAGTCAGGTTCTGAAAAAAAATCACAAGATTGCCTTAAATATTGTAAGGCTGGTTTAAATACAGATATATTTGGCTTATTGCTTTCTAGACACTGAAACTTTTTAAATAGACTCTGGTCATATTTTCCCTAGGCAACTAGCGACTTTTTAAAGGAAAGCCAAGATTCTCACCAACATTTCCAGGGAAAAAGCAGCAAATGTGAGTCCTGCTCTACAATCACAGCAGACATACACACACCCCCCTCTGCACTCTCTCACACTGATTTCACTTCTTTTTTCTTGTTTTCTCTGCTTGAAATGATCATTTATTCAAACAGAAAATGTAGCATTATTCTAAGTGTCTAAGAAAAAAGTATCATAATAACTAGCATAAAGAAGCCAAGCCACTTTGCATTGATCATGCTCCTTCTACAGGGCCCACTCCAAAGCCCATTGATGTCAGCAAAGTCTTTTCATTGACTTCAATGAGCTGTGGATCACAGCGCAGATTTATAAAGGCATTTAGGTTCCTAATGATGTAAGTAGTTGCCTAGAGGTGTTAGGGGCCTAACCTGCTTATAGCCTTTTGTAAATCACACCAGGCATCTACTTACATGTTGAAGCACTGAAATACCTGAAACGATACAGTGTCTTGAAGTCACCAAACACACCGAGTTGGAATTACGCTCACTAATTTTAAATAAAGTGATCTGGCTGCGTTGCAGCTGGGGTGGGTACAGATTTGGAAATCTGTATATTCACAGTAAGTTTCTATGCTTAGAGAGGAAAAACGTCATAAAGTTGGGAGAAGATCTAATAGAAAAATTCATTGCAAATAACATTTGTTATTAATTTTGGCCTGTTTACTATTTGGAAACACATTTTTATTAGCCAGTCAGCTCTGCAGATGGCTGATAATTATTCATTGAAATTCCTGTCCTGTCGTGTCCCCCCCGTCCCCCGTCCCCC